>NC_133617.1:693366013-693524724 GCF_048593235.1 Sminthopsis crassicaudata
CAGGAGAAAGCAACAGAAGCACGGTGACAAAATCAAAAGAGAGACAATATGTAAAGTACTTTGTAAAATATAAAGTTTTTGTAAAGAATTCTTATTAGTATCATTTCCAGCCTGAAGATGCTCTGATTCTATCCTAGAGGGATAGAAGGTAAGGATAAGAAGAGGAAGAAAACTCAGGGGACTATACAGAGAAGTGAGGAAAAGATGAACAAATAGTAATAATAATTCCTCATGCATATATAGTGCCTTAAAGTCTCCATAAAGTCTTTTTTTTCCCCCACAGTGTAAGGAGCATAGATATACTGAGCAGTGCAGCTGTGTGTTGGAATAAAAAGTCTAGATTTGTCAAAGCGAAATCTGGTTCAAGTTCTGGGTCAGCTGCTCACCATTTGCTTGATCTTAGGCAAATACTCAACCCCCTAAGTTACATTTTCCTATTCTGTAAAACAAATAAGATTGACCTAGATGATTTCGAATGTCCCTTCCATTTCTAACTCCAGAGGCCCAATACCTGGTGAAGATGTGTTCAACCATATTCCATAATTAACAGTAGAGTATGAACAATTCTGCTCAGCCCCCAACAATAAGCCCCTATCAATAAGTGGAGTGAGGACCCAATTACGAGGGCAATATTGTCTGGAGCAATTTCTCCAAGGACTACTCCCTCAACTTATAACAATGATTCAATCATCAAGGTCAGGTACTTCTTGGGGCTAAAAAAATGTTAATTCCTTTCACCTTTCCTCAGAGAATCTATTTTTTCCATCCCTTTAATCATCTGTGTTGTTCTTCTTGGAATCCTTTCCAGGTCCTCTATGGCCTTTTTTCAAGTGTAGTGACCCAAACTGGACACAGTCCTCTAATCAGGGACTGACTTATAGCAAAGGATACACAAATGATTCTTTGCAAATTCTCATGATCTGGACAAGCCTGAGGTCCTTATAATTAAATGTGTTTTAAGACATAGATGGGGAAGGGGGGAGAGACAGATTGAGAGACCGAGACTGAAACAGACACAGAGAGACAGAGACAGAAAGACAGACAAAATCTTGCAATCTACTACTACTACTGCCCCAATAATATTTTGAAAATTAATTTGTTTTAAATCATTGTTCTTATTACTTGTCATGTCTTTCACAAGAAAACGAGTCCAAAAAAGCCCATAAATTTGCACAAGCAGCAAAGACTTGATCTCCTCTTCTTGAGTTAGACAGAGACAAAAAGAGATAGAGACAGAGAGATACACAGAGATCAAGACAGAGAGAAGAGAGAGAGAGAGAGAGAGAGAGAGAGAGAGAGAGAGAGAGAGAGAGAGAGAGAGAGAGAGAGAGAGAGAGAGAGGGGGGGGGGGGGGAAGGAAGAGAACAAAAGAAAATTCACAATTATTTTAAAATATTTTTAAATGGCCATATAAAAATAAGATCAAGTTCCAGAGGAACTTGTTGGAAAAGTCCAACAAGACAAATACAATCTAGAAAAACTATCAAAAAGAGTTTTGTAATTCATAGTACTTTACTGACATTGTCCTATTTTATCCTTGTAACTTGGTATATTTTACCTGGTTTCAAAAAATCTGGTTTGAAATTCTGCCACTAAGGTGTGACCTTGGGCAAAGAAAGCACTTACTGCTCCTGGATCTCAGTTTTCTCATCTTTATTATTATGAGCATAGAACAGAAGGCCTCTGAAATTCTTTCTAGCTCTATATCTACAAGTATCCTTATGATATAGGTATAGCTTCATTATATAGGTAGGGAGACGGCAGCCCAGAGAATTTGTTTGACATCCCATCCAATCCTTCATGCCATGATCTCATCACTATTAAGCACATCTGCAAGAGAACATATTGTTCCCTACATACACCTTCTCAAGATGTGCATTTTTATCCATGTAATCTCTTAAAGGATTTACCCAACAGCAAATGGGAAACTTCCTCTAAAGTTTAACAATTTTTTAACATTCCATAGAAACCAATGTAGTAATGGGGCTTCATATTTCTTATTCCTCACTTTTGGGATAGGACAGTCTTACTTCCATTCCTACTCATTCATTTCTTATGTGATCAAGTTATTTGTCTCCTTCTCTAAGGAAATGGTTAAAGGAAAGGCATTGAAATTGAATATCAAAATTTCCTCCCAAGTCTAATCAACGTAATAAAGCAATAAGCAAAGCCAGGAGTCCAGAAAAGCCCATGAACTGCCCCAAGCAGCAAAGACATGATCTCCTTTCCCTGTGGAAAAATATGACAAATTAACAATGATTTAAAACAAAAATTAATTACAAAATATTATTGGAGCAGTAGTAGTAGAAGATAATAAGCAATATTTCCTTATAAAACCAAGGTCACTTGAAGGGAAAACTAATCTATAGAAGATATCAGACAAAAAAATAAATGGAAAAACTCTGCCAGTGTTTTGATTGCAACATACTTTCATTATCTATGATGACTGAACTCCCAAATGGTACTTAAGAAAATGAAGCTAGGAAGAGCAGTTAGACCAGAATAAGAAGTACATGCAGATGAAATCCATATTGATGGTGATAATTTTGAAAACTTTGAAAGAATGATTTTAAATATAAATAAACAAATGGTATTATTATACCAAAAATCTAGAGAACATCAATAACTATTAATTCAGATATCTACTTTCTCATCTCCATGAAATATATACAAGAATGATATACACATATATCAAGGGCAGCCTTGATGAAAATATGAGTAGGAAACACAGATTTTCAGTTTTCTATAAAAGACTCCCATGTTCAGAGTCATACAGTTGACTAAAAGGTTCAGAAAATATTCAGATCCCACAATGTCTATTTTGTATGCTTGTTCACACATACAGACATATATGTATTACACACACATATATTGAGAAATAGATACACAATAAATATATATGTGAATATTTTGATAAATATGTTTAAGTATACAAATGCTTTTGTATATGTATATATTTAAAGCATTTGAACAATTTGATACATACATGTGTATTTAAAGCATTTGAATCAGTAAAACAAAGTATGTCCTTTGAGGCTTTTCTTCAATAAAATATCTCACTGATACCTTATCGAAGGTATACTGAAGTCATGTGAGATTCCTTGACAAATGCAACCAAGAATACAATTTTATTCAGCAATACTTTCTTAATATCAAATGAGTCCTAAAACAGGGGGAAAATATACCCTTGCCTTTTGTCATGGAGATCCTTTAGAAAGTACAAACAGAAAAGAGATTCCCTATAGGTCAAAGACTTCTAACTAGTCCTATTAACCTAAGAAATACAACTAGTAAATGAAATGAATGAAAAATTGAAAAAAATTAAGAGTATGTGCAAATCATTATACCAAGTACTCAAAGTAAATAATAAACAAGCAAGACAGTGCCAACCCTCAAGGAGCTCACATTCTAATAAGCAGAGACAATACACTGAAGAGGTTTCAACTACAGGACAGATAAAAAGATCTCCTAGTCTTTATGGTATAGCAGCAAAGCACATAGTAACATATCTTCTTCAATGTCATTTCTACTGATAAAACCATATCCATTTCTGATGTTAAACCATTTGACAGTGCCAAGGATTTTGGGGGTGAGAATGTTCTTTTCTGGGGCTTCTGTAGTTGTGGTTCCTGAGATGGGGGCTAAAGCACCTACAGAAGCCATTGCCGGGTCTCCATAAGAGTGACATCTCTGCATGATGTTACTTATATTAAAGATGGGTCTTAAACTCTGGTCTTCGACTTCAACTACAACATTCTTTAGATGTATATCAAAATACCTTTTCCCCAACCAAATATGAGTCAGAAATGTCCTGCTACTAAGAAAATAATTGCATCCTCAAGAAATCAGCCAAGAAGCTGCTAGTCTTAATTCTGCACTGACTTTTTCAAAGTTTCTTTTCGTCTTAGCTTCAGTTTCTTCCTTTGTACAATTCCTAAGAATAGAGATGAGTTTGGGGTAAAGGATCATTGAGGTCCTTTTCCAGCCCTCACATTCCAAGGGTCTGTGAGGATGATATCCAGTGGTTTGGAAGAAATCACTCCCTCATCTTCTGCTGTAGTTGGGCTCTGATTAGAGGACCATGTCCAGTTTGGGTCACTTCACTTTAAAAAATGCCTGGGAAGAACCTGGAGAGGGTTCAGAGAAGAGCAACACAAATGATTAAAGGGATGGAAAAAAGGTCCTCAGAGGAAAGGTGAAAGGAATTAGCATTGTTTAGCCTAGAGAAGAAACCTTGAGGATGCAATTATTGTCACCAGTCATACAAAGGGTCTGTAGGAAGATGATGCTAAGCAGTGGTTCATTCTCTTTGTCTAAGGAAGACAGAAAGAGAGGGAAGAGATTTAAATGAAAGCAGAAAAGGTTCCTGTTGGATTTTATAAAAACTTTCAGGAATAGGAGGCCTTCAGTTGAATGAAACTATGGCATCTTCCACTGCAAGACTTGTCATGAAGCCCTACTGGAGTATAAACTCATTGAGGACAGAGATCTAGTTTCTTTTCATTTCTATCCCTCCTCAAAATGTTTTGTACAGCCACAACCCTTAGCATTCTGGAATGATTGACTTTTCTTTTGGTGAGCCACGCTTTGTTACATCTGCTAAAAACACACACACACACACACACACACACACACACACAACAAAAAAGGTGTTTACAGCATGATTTTGAAATGTTTTTCCATGTGTATTTTTGACGTATTTGCATTGTTTAATTCCAGGGGTTTTTGTGAAGCGATAGCTCCTTCAGGAAAAATAATTTTCCCCAAAGTTCCTAGCCTACTTTTGAATACCTGATAAGTGTTCTTTGATTGAGAAAGAAATGGATTTGGAGCTTCTAAGTGGGATACTTCATTAGAAGGTTACATGTATAGCAACTAGGTGATGCAGTGAATAGAAGGCTGGAAGATCTGAGTTTAAATCCTTTCTCAGGTACTTCCTATCTATGTGACCCTCGCTTGCATTTACTCCCTATTTCAATTTTTTCATCTGTAAAATGGAGATTAATAATAACTGCTTTCCAAGGTTGTGAGGAGGATAGAAAATGCTTGCAAAAAACTTCATAACTTAAGATTCTCTGCAAATGCTAACTAACATTGTTATTTATTATTGATAAAAATGAAAAGAAACAACAAACCACAAATCTGCAGGTAAATTTTATATTTTTTCAAAGACCATATTCTCATGTGATTTCAGACCTTCTTCCTGAGTATAGTCTGTCCTCTGAATAGTCTTATATGTTGATGAATGTAATATGTTGTTGAGAAGCTTGCCAGTTCCTATCCTAGCATGAGTCAATGAGCCAGATGTTTCAGGCTTTGCAAGGTTTGAGGACAGGTTAATAGTTTTTGCATTTGCTGTTGTTGCAAGCTTCCAAAAATTACATCCTTTAACTGAGTCAGAATAATAAGCATCTTAAGCTCACACTGCATTTGCAAGAGAGTCAGCAAGTGGGACTCTGAAAGGTGACTTAATTGACCCAGTCTGGCAGTAGAAAAGATCTGGACTTATTCATCAGCTTATGCTGCATTTGAAAATGAACTTAGTGGGGCAAATGCTTTCTAGTAAATATTGTAAGTGTGAGGCACTGAGGTGATGAAGCAATTATGGTGACAACTCATCTTATTCAGGGGAAATATACTGACTTCCTTCCCTGCTATATCTTTGCAAATAAATATAAAAATAAATGGAACTTATCTGTTTCAATGAGAGTGGGCCACCAATCATTATTGGTTACTATTGGGGATATCATACTAGAATGTGGTAATATGAGCTTTGGAACATTAATAAGATACCTCAACCCCTCGAGAGTAGCCTTAGGACACTGAGTAGAAAAGTATAGCCAAATTCTTGAAGCCTGATTTATCAGTAAGAATGGGAATCTTCAGAACTTTTTAAGAGCTACAAATGGAAGCGAATTTAGAAAGATTTAAGAAATCTGATCAATGCAATAACTATTCTCAACTCTAACAGATATAAAACATGCTTCTCACCTTCTAATAGAGTGATAGTGGACTAAAAGTGGAGTGGAAACAGACATTTTTTAGACACAACCAGTGTATGAATTTGCTTTTCTTGGCTATATTTATTTGTTACAAGTGAGAGCTTTTGGAAGGAGAAGAGAGTTAAGAGAGGAATGCTGAAAGTGATAAAGAGAATGTTTATTTTTTAAGAGTCTCAATGAAACATGTTTTTGTTTAGTATTTATTTTCCCCATTACATGTAAAAATAACTTTTAACATTCATTAAAACTTTGAGTTCCAAATTCTCTTCTTTCCTCTCTCCCTACTCCATCAATGAGAAGGCAAGCAACTTGATATAGGTTATACATGTGTAGTCATGCAAAACATATTTCCAAATCAGTCATGTTGTGAAAGAAAACAGACAAAAAGCCTCAAGAAAATAAAGAAAGTAGGAAAAAGTATGTTTCAAACTGCATTCAGATAAAATCAGTTCTTTGTTTGAGAATGTATAGTATTTTTCATCATAAGTCCTTCCAAATTGTCTTGAATCATCATGTTGTGAGAATAGCTAAATCGTTCACATCTCATCATCTTATAATATTGCTGTTATTTTGTAGACAATACATTTCACTTTGCATCAACTCATGTATGTCACTCCAAGTTTTTCTGAAAGCATCCTGCTCATCATTTCCTATAGCATAATAGTATTCTATCACAATCGCACAGCACGATTTATTTAGCTATTCCCTAATTGATGAGCATCCCCTCAATTTCCAATCCCCCCAAAAAAGTTGTTACAAATATTTTTGTACATAAATGTCCTATCCCTTTTTGTTTTTTATCTCTTTTTGGATATAAACCTAGTAGTGGTATTTCTAGGTCAAGGATACACATGGTTTCATGGACTTTTGGGGCATAGTACTAAATTGTTATAAAGAATGGTTGAATCAATTCACAACTACACTGACAGTGCATTAATGGGTCATTTTTCCCATACCCATTTCAACATTTGTCATCTTCTTTTTCTGTCCTATTAGCCAATCTGACAGGAATGAAGTAACATTTCAGAATTATTTTAACTTATATTTGTCCAATCAAAAGTTATTAAAGCATTTTTATATTATAGTCATAGATAGTTTTGACTATTTCATCTGAAAACTGTTCATATCTTTTGATCATTTATCAATTGGGGAATGGCTCTTAATTTTATAAATTGGATTCAATTCTCTATATATTTGAGAAATAAAGCCTTTACTAGAGAAACTTGCTTCAAATTGTTTTCACAATTACAATTGCTAAATGCATTCCCCTCTGTTCTATTTCCCCCAGTTTATTTTATGCTATCTCTCCTTTTACTCTATCCCTCCTCAAAATGTTTTGCTTCTACTGCTACCTTCCCCAATCTGTCCTCCCTTCTATCAACCCCCTTCTCTTATTCCTTTTCCTGCCTACTTTCCTGTGGTATAAAATAGATTTCTATAGCCTATTGAATATATTATTTTTTCTTTGAGCCAATCTTGAAGGTAGTAAAGTTAATTCACCCTCCCCTCCCCCATCTTCTCCATTTCCAGAGCTTTTTCTTATCTCTTTTAGGTGAGATACCTCTCCCTTTCCTTTTCTCCCAGTGCATTCCTCTTTCTCTCCCCTTAATTTAATTTTTAAGAACTCGTGCCATCTGCCTATTAGGGCCTAACTCGTCTAATAATGAGAAAGTTCTTATGAGTTATAAGTATCATTTTCCCATGTAGGAATGTAAATAGTTTACCTTTATTAAATTAATTATGATTCCCTTTCCTCTTTACCTTTTTATGTTTCTGCGAGTATCGAGTTTGCAAGTCAAGTTCTATTCAGCTCTGGTCTTTTTTATCAACAATGCTTGAAAGTCCTCCATTTCACTGAATATCTCTTTTCTTTTCTTTGATTATACTTAGTTTTGCTGGATAAGTGATTCTTGGTTGTAATACTACCTCTTTTGTCCTCCATAACATCATATTCTAAGGTCTCCAATCCTTATTGTTGAAACTGTTAAACTGTTTTTTTTTTCTGACTATGACTATGATACTTTAACTGTTTCTTTCTGGCTGTCTGCAATATTCTTTCCTTAACAAGCAATATTTAATATTCTGGAATTTTGCTATAATATTCCTAAGAGTTTTCATTTGGGGCTCTCTTTCAGAAGCTAGTCAGTGGTTTCTTTCAAGTTTTTGGTTTTTTTTTTTTACATTCTAGTTCTAGAAAATCAGGGCAGTTTTTTAAATAATTTCTTGAAAGATGATGTCTAGGATTTTTTTAAATCATGACTTTCAGATAGTCCAATAATTTTTAAAATTCTCTCTCCTAGGAAAAAAGAAATAAGATGAAAAATGTGATCTTTCGGGGCAGCTAGTTGGTGCAGTAGATAGAACACCAGTCCTGAAGTCAGGAGAATCTGAGTTCAAATCTGGTTTCATATACTTAATACTTCCTAGCTCTGTGACCCTGGGCAAGTCATTTAATCCCAATTGTCTCAGAAAAAAAAATAGGAAGGAGAAAAATGTGATTTCCCTGGGGGAGAGGGGAGGACTTATGAATTGAGTGTAGATTGAGCAAAATTTTTAAGAAACTTTTATTGTTTTACTTTGTTTGAGTTTTCTTTTGTAAGATGACAAATATGAAAATGTTTTATATTGCTTCGTATGTATAGTAACTTAAATTGTTTGCTTTCTCAAGAAAATGGGGAGAATTTAAATATTTTGTAATTGTCAAAAAATTTTATGTGTAATTGGGAAATATTTGATGAAATAAATATTTTTAAATAAAAAAATTATCTCTCCTATATCTATTTTCTAAGTCAGTTATTTTAAAGGAGGTATTTTACGTTGTCTTAGATTTTTTCATGCTTTTGATTTTGTTTTATTGTTTTTTGATTTCTCCTAAAGTTATTAGCTTCCATTTGCTCATTTCAAATTTTAAGGAGTTGTTTTATTCAATTAATTTTTGTGCTTCTTTTTTCCATTTTTCTGGTTCTGCTTTTCAAGGAATTCTTCTCCTCCTCCTTGGATTTTTATATCTCCTTTACCATTTGGTCTAGTATGTTTTTTAGGTATTATATTCTTCAATCTATCTTTGTGTCTCATTTACCAAGTTATTGATTCTTTTTTCATGATTTTCTTGTATTTCTCTCATTTGTCTTTCCAATTTTTCCTCCGCCTCTCTTACTCGATTTTCAAAATCCTTTTTGAGTTCTTCCATGGCCTGAGGCCAATTCATATTTTTCTTGGAAACTTTAGATGTTAGAACTTTGATTTTATTGTCTTCTCATCATGTGTTTTGATCTGCCTTTTCACCATAGTAACTTTTTTTGGTCAGAATTTTTTTCTGTTTGCTCAGTTTTTTTTCTATTAGTTGACTTTTAACTCTGTTAAAATAGGGCTCTGCAATTCCAATGGACTTGTGATGGAGAGAACCATCTCCATCCAGAAAGAAGGCTGTATAGTATTTGTACCTTTCTTCTTCTTTTTTGCTTGCATTTTATTCTCTTTCTCATTTTTAAAAATTTTTGATTTGATTTTTCTTGTGCAGCATGATAAATATGGAAACATGTATAGAAGAATCACACATGTTTAACATATATTGGATTATTTGCTGTCTAGGAGAGGGGTGTGAGGGGAAAGAGGGAGAAAAACTTGGTTTTGCAAGGGTAAATGTTGAAAACTATCTTTACACGTTTCTTGAAAATTAAAAGTTATTATTAAAAAAGGAAAAAAATAGGATTCTGTTTCCAGGATGGGGAACACATTGTCCCAGGCTTTAAGAGTTTCACATATAGCTGTTTTCAGAGATACTTCTAGGGACCTAAATTTTCAGTTCTTCCAAGGTGACATGATCTAGGGAGAAATGTGTTTACTATTCTCCTGACCTATGCTCCAGTCTGTGAGTTATAACATGTACTCTTTTCTGCTCTGGAACTATGACAGGGCTCCTGTTCCACTGTGACCACTAGATCTGGTGCACTAGTGCTCCTCCTCACCTTGGGTTTGCCATCCAGGACTACAATTCAAATTTGACTATGGTCAAAACAACAATGCCCATAGTGCCAGCAAAAAGACCTGTGAAATCTCCTTCTGATAAGTTGTTTGTGCACCCTTATGATCTGAGAGCTTTGGAAAGAGCTGCTACACTGCTGCTTCAGTAGTTCCCAAGGCATACTCTCATTTGCTGGATCTGTGCTGGACTGTGTTCCACTTTTTGCTGCCCTTCTAAGTTGTCCTTGACTGGAAAATTATTTCTTCTGTGGGTTCTGCCACCCCAGGAACTGTTTTATGGCATTTTTAATGGTGTTTGGAGGTATTTTTAGGAGAGTTCAGGTGAACTGCCTTTTCTCCATTATCTTAACTCTACCCCACCTAACATTTTAAAAAGAGAAGATAACATTTAAAAAGAAATTCAGAGAGGGACACAGGAAAATTCTGGTGCTACCACAATAAGTTTAATATATTATTCTGAAAAAATGAATCAATAATACATAATAAAGTGTTTCATAGTTTCATGCATTAATTGCTTTTTTCCTCTTTCCATATGGAAATGTTTATGGTTTTTGATCGTCAAATTTATGAGAAAAAAAGAAAGAAAGAAAATATGGGGGAAAATAAATCCTTTAGTTATTGAACAATTTTGAACTTTCAAAAATGTCATAAATTTTACCTGTTGTTAATTTTATACATTATAAACTAATTCAAGATTTAAAGCTATTGCAAAATTGGAAAAAAAAAGACCTATCCCCACTCATTTCACACTATTTTGTCCCGACAGGAGAAAAACATAGCAGAAACTCAGGATTATTTGATCACAGGGAAGTTAAATAATTTAATGCCTAAAATTGAATTTAACATCAAGAAGACCTGAGTTGGAATTCTACCTCAATCACTTATTATCTACATAATCCTGGCAAGTCACTTCATCTGTCTTTGCCTCAATTTTCTGTAAAAAAGAGTAATAATAATAGCACCTATAAGATGCTATGTTGTAAAGATCAAAAGAGGTAACATATATAAAGGGCTTTGAAAACCTTAAAGAACCATGTAAGTGATCATCATCATCATCATTATGTTATTTTTGCTATCTTTCAATTATGTCTGACTCTTCACGACTCCATTTAGGGGTGTTTTTTTTGGCAAAAATACTAGAACGATTTGCCATTTCCTTCTCCAGCCCATTTTACAGATGAAGAAACTGAGGCAAACGAGGTTAAGTGACTTGCCCAGGGTCATAGAGGTAATATCTGAAATAAGATTTGAACTCAAGAATTTCTTCCTGACTCCTGGCCTAGTGCTCTGTGTACTGTGGTGCTCCCTAACTGCCCCAAAGAACCATAAAAGGTCATTTATTATTGTTGTTACAAGCTACGTTTTGGACAAATTTGAGCTCACTCTGAGGAAGTATGATGGTACACTATCAAGAACATTGAGTTTGGCATCAGAAACTTGAGTTTGAACCTTAAAGCAAGTAACTCAACCTCTCTGTATCCTGGTTTCCTCATTTGCAAAATGAATGGGCTGGACTTTGGGATCTTACCAAGATTCCTTTGGGTTCTAAATTCTATGGTTCAGATTTATACTTCAGATATATAATTCAGATTTTTAATGTTAGAGGAATTTTCAGAAGAGAAAAAAATTTTCATATAGGGTCAGTTCTATTTAAAATTATAAGTTAGTTACACTTGTCCTTTGGTGTTCCACAGACCACCCTTTCGTGAATCTTTTTCTCTACTCAATGGATACCCAGACTCCCTCCTCATTCACAAATGCCCTTCTTCTCAAATTCTCCACATTCTCTTCTATCAAAACTTTCAGAAAAATATCTAAGTTACCTTGAGTTATAAATAAGTAATAACAAGCCAAAATAAGACCAACCCTTGCTCCCTCCAACACCCAGGGATTCATTCAGTGTTAGTGAGAGATAAATACTTAAGGGAAGTTAAAGCCTAGATAAGGCATTTCAGGGATCAGCAGGTAAAGGAACTATATTCATGGAAAAGCAGGTCTTCCTAGTACTTAAAATATCATAGCACCTAGTCCACCTGATAGATTCACTAACCAATAAAGTCAGTTCTAGCTTCATGGAGAAGTTGAGAACTGACAGTCAAGAAACACACTGGCAAAGAGGAAGGTGAAGAACTTTCTAGGTGAGAATACAGAATGAGTCAAAATATGGGGGCTCACCAAAAAGTATTTACTAAAATGCTATATGTGTCAGGCACTGTATTAGGAATAAAAAGAAAAGCAAAAATATTTCTACATACCAAGGAGCCTCCATTCTAATGAGGAAAACAACATGCAAATAACATGTATATACACTCAGTAGAGAGACTAAATAGAATGTACCTCAGATGAATGGAAGTAGCAGTAAGGAAGCCCAGGAAAGGCCTTTTGCATAAGGTGAGATTCACCTGTCTTGAAGAAACTCAAGGAAACTACAAGTAGGAGGTGAGTAGGAAGAGCATTCCAAGAATGGGGTGAGAGACAGCCAGAGAAAAAGTATGAAATAGGGGAATGAAGGAATATATATATATATATATATATATATATATATATATATATATATATATATATATATATATATATGAAGTTCAGCAAGAGAGCTGGAATAGTTGGATATTCTGGTGTTTGAAGAAGAGAATAAAATGTAAAAAAACCAAAAAACCTAGAAAGAAAGGTGTCAGGTTGTGGAGGGTTTTAATTGCCAAACAAAGGATTTAAGTTTGATCTGGGGGAAAATAAGCAGACTGTTTTAATTAAAGAGGTTAATATTCAGAAAAATATCTAATTTTTTCTTTTACCTTGAGTTATAAATAAGTAATAACAAGCCAAAATAAGACCAACACCCTTGTTCCCTCCAACACCCAGAGTTAATCTTTTAAAACTTATATGTCTAGTTCAATCTATTCTAATTCACCCATTTTACAGGTAAGGCAACATCTCAAAAGGTTTAATGACTTGCCTGAGTAGTTTTCCAAGATCTGAACCCAGATTTTCAAGTGTTAAATCCATTATTCCTGTCTATCATACCTTGCTGCCTGATATGGAAGTAGACCATTTGCCAAGTATGGAAGAATTACAGTAGCAATGTCAGAAGTCTCCACATTGATGAAATCACAAATCTTTGCAGGTATAAAGTATATACTGAAAAAAAAGGAAAGTGCTAGAGGCATACTGAGGAAGCACAGAGGGGATTGTAACTTGGGTAGGAATTGGATTTTATTGACATAGAGGTCCCTCCAAGAAGGATATATGGCTGACCAGATAAATGGAAGATGGGAGAATCCAAAGTGTCTGCTTAGGGAGTCTGGACTTTATATGTCTGGCACCAATCATTGTGTATAGATCCTTGAATTTAAACTTTATTTGCCTGGCACTAGGGAAACATTGTATGTCTTTAAAAAGTAATAACTGGCTCCAATTATAGTTGACACAACCACACTCAAGAGAATAGGGAAAACTTCAGAAGTTCTTATTAAGGAAATAGCTGTTGCCATTCTTATGGGATAGAGCTATCATCATTAAGCCTTCTTTGATCAAAAACTTCTGGCAGATGAAAAAAAAAAGAAAGAAAGGAGAGGAGAGACAGACAGACAGATAGAGAGACAGAGACAGAGAGGAGGAGGAGGAGGAGGAAGAAGAAGAGGAGGAAGAGGAAGGGAAGGAGGGAGGGAGAAAAGGAGGGGTAGAAGGAAGGAAGGAAGGAAGGAAGAGAGAGGAAGGAAGGGAGGAGAAAGGAAAAGAAAGAAGGAAAGAAAGAAAGAGAGAGACAGAGAGAGGGGGGAGGGAGTGAAGGAAGGAAAGAAGCATGACAAATCTAGAGCCCCACATTCTCCTTGCCTTTATATGTGGGAAAGTAGCATAGTAGACCTGGAGTCAAGAAAACTCATCTTACTGAGTTCAAATTTGGCCTGAGACACTTCTAACTGTGTGACCCTGAGTAGTCACTTAACCTTGTTTGCCCGAGTTCCTTACCTGTAAAATGAGCTCAGGAAGGAAATGGCAATCCTAAAAACGATCACGAAAAGTCTGAAATGACCAGAGTTGGAGAAAGGTGGCTGCTCATCCAGATAATTGGCTCCAAGTTCTCCTTCCTCATAGCTCAACTTCCTGTTTCTCTATCTGTGGTAATTGTGTCATATCCAACCCAATTCAATCCAATAAACAATTATTAAATACCTGCTCCGTGCCAGACATTATGCTAAGTGCTTTTATTAATTGTATTTTTATTAAAGACATTCCTTGCCCTCAAGGAGCTTACAATTTAAAGGGGAGGACAACACACAAAAGGAGGCAGAAAAGTCAGGGCGAGGGAACAGGACAGAGGGGAGGGAAGAGGGTACAAGGAATATGAGCCTCCTGTTCTTGTGGAAGTCAAAACCAGGCAGGACAGCAGATGCAAAGTGCATCCAGCTGAGAGCCCAGCTTCTATCCTCTGTAAAGGAAACACTGGCCCTCCAATTAGAAGGGAGAGCAAGCTCAGGGAGGTGATGTCAATCAAAACTTAAGTTAGCAGCATGGTGGTGAGGTTAGAAGTGATAGAAATAACTTTAATACATTAATGATATTCATAATATACTTTTATATAATGATACTCATATGTATCATTTTCTCCCAATGACCTTGGGGAGATAGTATATGTATTATTATTATTATCATTATTATTACAGATTTATAGATGAGCAAACTAACCCTGTGAGAAATTAAGTGACTTATCCACAGTAATATGGATTGCCTGAGATAGGAATTAGATCCTAGACCTCCTGACTCCAATTATGCTACAATATCTTTCATGTCCTACTATCGAGGACACTGATTTTCTGCTCTATACACTATTCTTAAACCACACTTTGCTTCTCTGGGGGGAGGGGTGTGAAGGGAGGGTCTAGTCTATTAGGACCTAGAATGGGCTGACTAACTGAAGCTTGGACATAATTGCTCCATTTCATCACTAGCCCATTCCAGTTTCAGGCTGGGGTTTTCTCTGAAGATAAAAAGCTGTTGAACATTGAATTCCATTCATTAAAGCTTCTCTTGAACCCAAAAGGCAAGAAAAGTAGGCTAAAGAAGGATAAGCTGTATTATTTAGACATGAGAAATGTTGGTAATCAACAGGACTAGGGAGAGAGTATTGAAAGAGGGGATATAAGGACAATTAAACGAGACTTTTGGTAAAATCTGATTTTCTTTCTTTTAACTGCATGAGTATGGTAAGAACTTTGTATGTGTACAATATCAGGACTGATTTGAGTTTTGTGTAATTGTCTGTCATTCAGCCAATCACTGTGTCAAAATCCCATGCTACCTATCATAGTAACTCACACATAGTCAATGTTCACTAAATGATTATTCAGATAATTGAATTAAGCAATGTCTCAGCCCGGGTCCTCTGATTCCAAGACCTTATTGCCTCAATAGGACCAACGGTCAAAGGTCTGGTCCAGCAGAGAACCTATCTGCTTCTATGATGTCCCCAAAACCAGGATCAGTTGCAGGCTTTAAGAAGTAGGGATGGCTTTTTAAAAGGGCTCCACTTACCCAATTAAACTCTCCATTGTCTTCTTTCCATTGGCTTCTCCAGATTTAGGTCTCTGCTCTCCTAAAAACATTTTCCCTAAACCATTCTCAGAAATTTATTTCCTTCTTCAAGCCTTTCCTTTCACTATTAACAATAATAGCTTTTAAAAATATTTTATTTTTATTTTTATATTTATTTTTTAATTTATATTATACTTTAAATTTTATAAAGCATTTGTCATGTTATAAATTTCAAGTCTTACAATAGCCTTTAGAGATAGGTGCTATAATATTCCCAATATTACAGATAAGAAAACTAAAGATGATGGGGTTAAATGATTTTTTCCAGGTCGCACACAGACTTTCCTGTTTCCAGGCCCAGTTCTCTGTGCATTATGCCCTCAAAATGAGGAAGCTGGATTAGTTGACCTCTAATATGCCTTCCAGCTTCAAAGAAGAGCAGATCCATTGCTATTTGGGGAGTAACTTGGTCTAGGATGGCACTATGGCTATAAGGTAGGTGATGGGCTTTGATCATGGCTGGGACACAGGCTTGATTACATCCTAGTCACATGGGCTGGACTGGGGCAGCAGGAGTGGATACAGGAACAAAGAAATGTGAGGGAGTGATGGTTTTTTTATTCCCCATGTTGGAGAGGCTCTCCCCACTTCCCATATTGCTTTGTGTTTCCCTTATATAAATTTTTGGAACTAAATAAAAAATGTAAGACATCTAGATGACTATAGTGGGTAGGGCACTATTTGGAATCAGAAAGACCTGAATTTTAATCTAGCCTCCAAACTTATTAGCTGTGTGATCCTGATTAAAGTCTCTTAATCTCTGTCTGCCTTAATTTCCCCCATTGCTAAAGTGTGGAATAATAATAGTGCCTGTCTCCCAGAATTGGGTTAAAATGAGATAATATGTGTATTGTTTGTATTTGTATACCCTGTGTGAGCCTTAAAGCACTATGTAAATACTGGAGTTTTTTATTATTACTCTCTTCTCAGTAGAAAGAAAAGTAAAGCTCCTTGAGGGTAGGGATAGTTTGTGTTTTTTGTCTTTTCATTTTGTGCTTAACAAATAGTTTTTCTATAGATGTTTGGATGGAAAATGAATGGGTGGATGGATGAAGTATGATACAGCAAATGAAAAGATCACTAGCCCTAGAGAAAGAGAACCAAGGTTTAAATGCTACCTCTGTGAGACTCTGGGCAAGTCTTCGACTTCTCAGAACTTCAATTTACTTAGATACAAAATGAAAGAATTGGGTGAGATGGTGTCTAAGGTCCCTTACACTGGAAATCAACAATCTTGTGATAATATAAATGAGAAGAGCATACTAGAAAGTCAGAAATAAATCTGATTTGTTTTCCCCATGATTTTTGAAACAGGTTCCTGGGAAAGCATTCACCATGTTACAGAAAGTTTCTACCTCTGTCTCTGTCTTCTGTCAGTCTGTCTCTATGTCTGTGTCTGTCTGTCTGTCTCTCAATGTGTCGATCTCTCTCTTGCTCTCTGTTGCATTTTCTCTTTTTCCTTTCATTCTTTCTCTCTGGCCTTCTTTGTCTCTCTGTCTGTCTCTATCTGTCTCTGTCTCTCTCTTGTGCTTTTTTCTTTTCTCCTCTCTTTCTTTCCTGCCTTTGTCTCTCTGTTTTCTCCCTCTCTCTCTCTCTGCGATCTCTCCCTCCATGTCTCTCCCTGTCTTCTCTCTCACTTCTCACATCTGTCTCTTTCCCTCTCTCTCCCCCCTCCTCTATTATATCCCCTCTTTCTCTTTCTCTGTGTATCTGTTTCACTCTTACCTCTCTCTCCTCTCCCTCTCCTCTCCTCTCTCTCTCTCTCTCTCTCTGCGATCTCTCTCTCTCTCTCTCTCTCTCTCTTTCTCTCTCTCTTTCTCTCTCTTTCTATCTCTCGCCTTCTCTGTTTATGCCTTTGTGTTTCTCTCTCTCTCTCTCTCTCTCTCTCTCTCTCTCTCTCTCTCTCTCTCTCTCTCTCTCTCTCTGTCTCTCTCTGTCTCTGTCTCTCTCTGCCTCTCTCTCTCTCTCTCTCTCTCTCTCTCTCTCTCTCTCTCTCTCTCTCTCTCTCTCTCTCTCTCTCTCTCTCTCTCTCTCTCTCCCCCCCCCCCCGCCTCTGTCTCTTTGTCTGTCACTGTCTCTGTCTCTCTCTTTCCTTTCTCCCTATCCTGCTGCATAAGGGCAGCTCTTGTCCACCTTGGCCAAGCTCTGCCTTTGCAAATAGACCCCAATCAGCAAAGAGGATGGATTCTGTCAAGCATCTGTGCTGTTATCTCCCTCCCTATCTCTCTTTCTCTATATATAATTGTAATACACACATACACACACACATAACACACACAAGGTTAGAAAAATAGCCTGCTAGTGATTGACATGCCAATAATTCTCAAATCCAGTCCATAATGCTCATGGAACAAGCTCCTGGGAAAATAACATTTTTGCTCCATAATACATTTGGTGAAATGCACAGTTTGTTTTTAATTAGCCTCATATTCAGCTCTTTAGTCATGCTATGTCGATCAAGCTCGGGAAGAAAGAAACCTGCTCTCCCCACAACCTCCATTGTTGCCTTAAACTTTCATCTCTTCCTTCTTGGCTTCCTCCTCAGCATTCCTTGCTGGCAGGTTTGACAGGATCAGGGCGTGTCCTTGCCTGTCCTGTGTCTCATCTTCCCGGCATCGCTCCAGAAGAGCCCCAGTCTAGGCCCTAGGCCCCTGTAGGCCTTAGTGACAGGAGTGTGAGGAGGGGCTGGCCCAAGCTGTCATCTGGGCTCACTTCATGCAGGCGTCTGACAGAGAAGGTGCCTTCATCCACTCTGGCATTCCCCCAGACAAAGAAGGGAGGTGCTCTGGGGATATTGATAAAGTTTTTCCTCAAAAGACTCCAACCACCTTAACACACACTCCTTGAGGTGTGTTTTGAAGGATACTCAAGCTTTCAAAACACACCTCAAATGACCTGTCCTACATGAGACCTTTCCTGATTCACATCCCAGTTATTGACATACTCTCGTCCTCTTGAAACTGTACAATTTCAATCCATCAACTTTTTGCATATGGTATATTTATTTACTTTTGTACATGTTGTTTTCTCCTGCTCCTCAACTCAATAGGATGTAAGTTCCCTGAGGCCCAGTATTGTTTTCTCTCTGTCTTTCTATCCTTAGTGCCTAACACAAGGCTTTATACATAGTAGGTGTGCAATAAATGTTGAATATAGTTGCTTGTAATTGGTATAAAAAATGGGCTTACTTGCTGACGAGAAATGTCTCCTGCAATTGTGTTAAGAAACCTCAACTACAAGGGGAAATTATTTATTAATGGGGAAAGAATTACAGAAAACAGCATTTGGCCCATCTCCCAAGGTCTTTCTTAGAGAAGAGACAGAGGGAGGGGAAGGGGGTGGGAGGTTGGAATGGAGAATTAGAAAACAAATGCTGTGAAGGTAGGTTGGGATTGTGGAGGGGCGGGGAAGGGAGTAGATGCATAACCCCTTGGGAATCAATATTTACTTTTTCATCTCTTTTCCGGAAACAAATTTCATGCTTCATTTTCTAGTGAACTCTATTAATTCAATTGAGGGAACACATAATCGTCCCATAAACTAATAGGTTTCATTTCCACCTCCTGGATTCCTTCGGGTTCCCAAACCAGAAGAGAGCTCTTGAGTATCATCTGACCTCACATGAGGTTGGCCTTTGGGAAAGGTAAAATAAGCCCCAACTCCTGTGGTGTCATTTAAGGGGCAAGGGTAAGTCTATGCTAACCCACCCCCCAAAATATTCCTGCCTTCTTGTATGAAATTTCTACCCTTAGAGAACTATTTCTTTGAGTTAAGATATTTAGTCTCCACAGTCCCTGGAGTAGCAACATATTAAGCCATTATCAATTCTTAGCAACTTAGAGGGAATTCAAGTATCAGATACATGGATTCCCAGAATTGGAAGGAGCCTGAGCGTCATCTAGTATAGCCTTTAACTACAGTGTGAATCTACTGTACAATTTCCCTAAGCAGTAAAAATCATCCAGGACTTGAATAGCTCTTGGAGGAAGTCATTCCATTCTTGGAAACCTCTAATTATGGGGAAATTCTTCCTTGGATGAAAACAAAAGCTACCTCCTTTTCCCACCATTTATCCTTCAGTAAGGTTTTTCTTCTATTTTGCATCTTTTTCAGATGGGGAAACTGAGGCTCAGAAAAATGAAATGACTTGCCTAAGGTTTCATAACTCATATGTAGTAAAAATTGTGAAATAGAAACTCCTTAAGGCTAGTACTGTTCCATGTTTGGCTTTACAGTGACTTGCACATAATAGGTACTCAATAAATGTTCATTCAATTGAATTAAGGCAAGCTAGGATTCAAACTCAGGACTTCTGATTCTAAGATTGCACTGTTCTGTCTCACATCCAACAGGTAATGCGTTTCCTGTCACTGAGTATGTTGGGATTTCAGAGAAGAAAAACCATTTCCACCTGGTAGAATCAGAGAAAGCTTTGTGGAGAAAGTATTGTTTGAGCTAGAATTTATGTCTGGAATGTGATTTCAATAGAAGAGATGGAACATCACTGATGGAAGAAAACAAATGGTAGATTTCAGGAAGAACGATTAGTGCAGCTTAACTGGTGCCTTAGCTAGGAAAGCAATGAGAAATAGAACTAGTGACAGATCTGAGAGAGACTTGAGGTCCAGACTAGAAAGGCTGGAATTGATTCAGAACCAGGAAATGACATGATCACTGTTATACTCTAGAAAAATTCCTCTGGCAGAGTGTGTAGGATAGATGGAAAGCAGTAAAGACCATAAGCAGAGACATTAGTTAGGAGAGCATCAGAATGGTTCAGGAAAGCAGCAACAAGGATCTAAGCTAAGGTGGTTGGAATGGGAATAGAAAGGAAGGAATGGACATGAATCATTGTCAAGGTAGAATCCATGCCCTTGGCAATTTCTTGGCTATGGGGAACAGCATGAAAACTATCAGTTCTGGTGCCTAGAAACAACAGCATGTGAGTCAGTAACCCAAATGATGCCCTCATACAGGCTTTGTAAAACAAATTCAGTTGAGAGAACCCAGGGGCAGGGAGTGGGGTGGGGGTTTCATGGTAGATTGAAGACCTCAGGACACAATTTTAAAAGTCCAGTGAAAGGACACCACAAGACATTGGAGGACTATTTCTGACTCTGGATCATACTTCACTGTTCTCACTAACTCCTTTTATCAATGGAGAGATCTTCCTAGAACCTCCCATTTTGAGCAAGGAGCAGCAGCCATCCCTGAACCTCTGGATTTGGTCACCATGTACCCCTTTTAGCTCCCTTCTTTTATGTTTCATCTTTTTCCCCATTAGAATATAAGCTCCTTTGGGGAAAAGACTATCTTTTTCCTTGCATTTGTATCTGCAAGGCTTAACACAATACCTGACACAGAGTAAGTGCTTAATAAATGCTTGATATGGTGGTGAGCAGACTGCGCCATGCCCCAGAGCAGCAGCCTCGTGTGAGGCAGATAATTTAATTGTTTAGATTTAGAACTAGGTCTAGCTCAAAATGGTCAGGGTTAGCTGAAATTTTTAAGTGTAAGCTAAATGCTTTATTTAAGCTACATTTTGGTAATCTAAGTGCATTTTCCAGTATACTTACCATGTTATGACTTTTCTCCTCTTTTTGGTATGCTCTTATTAAGTATGTTTAGTTACTTTGTTGAGGAGGGTGATGGGCTGTGTATGCACACCCTATTGCCAATTTCAATTAAGCTCTCTATTCTTAATTTGCTGCTAAATCCTCCTTCATATCTTTGTTTCAATAGACATTTGGTTGTGTTCTAGAGTAGAAAATGTAGCCCATTACTTCCCCCTCCACATGCTATACTTTGACCTAACGTTTTTATGGTTTCATGATTTTGCTCACTTTGGAGCTGATGATGGTAGTATATGGACTGTCAAGCGAGAAGGGGTGAGGTGTATAGGGATTCATCGATTATAAAACAGGCTCCTCTAGGAAGCTCTAGGGCACTGCCACGTCCTTTAGTTTTAAGCAGTAGTTAGTAGTTCTCTGGCGAGTAATCTTGTTATTTAATACCTCAGTTTATGGCTAAGCATAGTGAGGTCTCTAATCCCAGTCTGTACCTTAGCTTTAGTGTCTTTAGCAGGGGTAAAATCACATTAGTTGCATATTTTAATATCAACTTGGGCATATTATAGCACAGTTGAGTTTTGGGTGAATGTTTTGCTTAAACACACTTTATGCCGTTCTTCTGTTAATTTGGGTTAATCGCATGACCATGGTGGCAGGCACGAGATTTACCAACCCTTTTTATTATGATTTAGTCAAACTCGTTTATTGATCAATGTTAGTCACTGCTGTATTGGGGGGGGTTATACAAGGTGTCATGGGCTACTTTAAGAAGTGTGCCTGATACCCGCTCCTTTAAACTTGGGTCAAGTTTTAAGGGCATTCTCACCGGATTGTGGAAACTTTCATGTGCGGGTCTAATAAAAATTAACAGTAAGGCTAGGACCAAAACTTTGTGCCTGTGGGACTGATTAAAGCCCATCTAAGCATTTTCAGTGCTTTGCTTTGGGTTAAGTTACACAAAATAATAAATAAATTTTTTGACAAATTTTGAGTTTATATACTATGTCAGTATTAAATTTTTTGTATTTTTTGCATTTTTTTTCAAAACTTATAAAAAAAAGTGAACCAAGTTTTTGGTTTAAAAGATGGTGTGCATCTAGTTTTTATAAATAAGCTCATGGTAGCTTCTATAATATCCTATAATAGTTTATAGTTTGAAGTAGTGAGTGATAGCTTGGGCAGACTTGAGGTAAGCTTAGTTACAATTTACATGTGTGCTAGTATCTATATCTCTGCAATATTTAATATACTGTGCTAAAGGCCT
Source organism: Sminthopsis crassicaudata (assembly GCF_048593235.1). Taxonomy (NCBI): domain Eukaryota; kingdom Metazoa; phylum Chordata; class Mammalia; order Dasyuromorphia; family Dasyuridae; genus Sminthopsis; species Sminthopsis crassicaudata. The sequence goes on from NC_133617.1 coordinate 693,388,423, forward strand.
ATCATCCGGTTTTGGGGTTTGATGGAAGCGATAAAATTTAGTAGGGGATTTAGTGATAAAAAATTATAAATTATTATAAGTTATTCGTGTACACTTGTACTCATGCCTGGGATCAATGATCTATTACAATTTGTGGGGGGAAAGAAGTATAAATCCATGTCTATTGAGATTAATAGTAATAATATATATATGTCTAACAATCATTGATTAATATATCTATAGAGAATTAACTTTAATTACTTTGCTTAATATCTAAACAACACTATGTAATAATTGATTTAATTTAATATTATGTCATCATCATTCATCGATTAACCCCATTTGGAAATAAACACGTGCTGGAACTCTATCTTTCCAGAAATCAGCAGGAGTCAGGATCACTAAACGTCTTTATTCTAGATCTTTACCGTCGCCTCAAACGCCAGGTCACGAGTGCAAGTGAGCGTGAGTTCCACCATCCAAGTTTTTCTTACTCCTCCCACACAAGTCACTTCCCTCTCTTTGTCTCACCAATCAAGTCAACACAGAACAGCTGGGGAGGGTCAACCTTAAACAAGTTAATAGGGAACCGTCCAATTGGCAATTAGTCTCACGTGCTTCATCATCCAAGTGCATTGCTCAGTTCTAGCCCTTTACAAACACGTGCATTGCGATCATCCTCAGTTGATGTCAGACGGAAATGTTATTGCATCTCGCTACATAAGTCTGCTGTTTTATTGGCATCCCCCAATTCTCGGCCCACAGCAGCAGCCTCCCTCCCACCTCCAATTCGCCTTGTCCAACCTCATAGGACTAATTTCCAGGCGAATCCCTCAGACAATGGTTGGTTTGGGGCTGGAAAATTTCCTGGATCCAGTCAGCTGTGGCTTTATTGTTTTCCTCCATTGAGTGGCCAGTAGTCTCTGTCACCAATACCTGCCTTGGTTTTCAAGATTATCACTATCAGGCCCTTTATCTGTTTCATATGGTCAGAACTCATAACCCAGGCCTCAATATACATTTTCCTATTATGTCTTTTCTTCTGGATCCTACACATACTGATTAATATCTCTATATTTATGTATATTCAAAAAATTACAAAAAGCAGTAACAACACGAGGGTACGGAATCTAGGAGTCTGTTTAGAATCTGCTTCAGCGGCATTCAGAGTCTCTCTATAATTTTGTTCTCTATTCCTGATTTCCTGTGTGTAGGATTTATGGCCATATCAAGTGGATACATGGTGCTTCTCCTGCAAAACACCATCAACCATCAAGTCCAGGATATTCATAGCTCCAGAAAATTATCCAGAAGGTCCCTGAGATTAGAGCCACTTACCCCATCTTGGTGTTGGGGAGCATCTATGTCACTTTTTACTCAGTCAAGTCCTTTTTCTCATTTTCTCTCTTTAATTTTGATAAACGTTATCAGTGGTTGATACCCACCACAGCTTTCTTGAATGCACATTACGTTGATGCAGCCATAAGTCCATTTGTGCTTATTCACTCTGATTCCCAAATTCTCCATTTCTATTACTCATTCTGGCAAAAAAGAAAAGATCCAAAGACTCTCTCTTCCCTATATGTTCCACTTGCCCATCATTCTATTTCCACCTTTACAAAAGACACAAAATCAGCTACTAAAAGTAGCTGATGAGAACAGGTAACAAACATTAGAATTTTGCAGCTTATTAACTAGAAGGGGTTTTAATGATGACAATTATGGTTATTTTGAGCATTTGAGTTGAACTTTAAAGTTTGAAAAAGACTTTACATATGCTTTACATTGAGTCTATCTGCATTGTTCTTTATTCTGAACCTCTTTGTTTCTCTTCCTTTAGGACATTTTGAACTCTCACTCCTGAAATCTTTATTGTTTTCTCATAAAACTTCCAATTTTTTAATTTTATTTTTAGTATACTTTTTCAGTTATATGAAATGATGCATTTTTACTTTCATTTTTGTAAGATTTTAGTACATATATAGCTTATATCAAATTGCCTCATTTAAACAAGAGGGGAGAAGGAAGGAGAAAGGAAGACAAATTTAGAACTCAAAATTTTGTAAAACTAAATGCTAAAAATCTCCTATTATAAAAGAGCCAAACTAAAACCCTCTCTTTGCAGAGGTTCCAAACATGCCAGTTATACCATGCTTGGCATCCCAAGGAGCCTCTTACCACTGAAATACTATTTCTGGTTCCCTCTTCTCTTTACCTAACACCTTTTACTAACTAGACTTTAACCTTACTTCCAATTCCCATAATAAACCTCTTTTATCAATCTAGGTTTTTGTGTCTGTAAATTCCTTTATAGGGGATTCTTGAGCTGCCAGAAGGGAATCTTTTTTTTTAAACAAAGTCACTTTATTATAAAAATTTTTGACAGTATATATACATGAGTAATTTTTTTATAACATTATCCCTTGTAATCATTTTTCCAAATTATCCCCTCCCTCCCTCTACTCCCTCTTCTAGATGACAGGTAATTCCATACATTTTACATGTGTTACAGTATAACCTAGACAAAATATATGTGTGTAAATCCAATTTTCTTGTTGCACATTAAGTATTAGATTCCGAAGGTATAAGTAACCTGGGTAGAAAGACAGTAGTGCTAACAATTTACATTCACTTCCCAGTGTTCCTTCTCTGGGTGTAGTTGTTTCTGTCCATCATTGATCAACTGGAAGTGAGTTGGATCTTCTTTATGTTGAAGATATCCACTTCCATCAGAATATGTCTTCATACAGCATTGAAGTGTATAGTGATCTTCTGGTTCTATTCATTTCACTCAGCATCAGTTGATGTAAGTCTCTCCAAGCCTCTCTGTATTCCTCCTGCTGGTCATTTCTTACAGAGCAATAATATTCCATAACCTTCATATACCATAATTTACCCAACCATTCTCCAACTGATGGACATCCATTCATCTTCCAGTTTCTAGCTACAACAAAAAGAGCTGCCACAAACATTTTGGCACACACAGGTCCCTTTCCCCTCTTTAGTATTTCTTTGGGATATAAGCCCAGTAGTAGTATGGCTGGGTCAAAGGGTATGCACAGCTTGATAACTTTTTGGGCATAGTTCCAAATTGCTCTCCAGAATGGCCGGATTCTTTCACAGCTCCACCAACAATGTATCAGTGTTCCTGTTTTCCCACATCCCCTCCAACATTCATCATTATTTGTTCCTGTCATCTTAGCCAATCTGACAGGTGTGTAGTGGTATCTCAGAGTTGTCTTAATTTGCATTTCTCTGATCAGTAGTGATTTGGAACACTGTTTCATATGAGTGGATATAGTTTCAATTTCATCATCTGAGAATTGTCTGTTCATATCATTTGACCATTTATCAATTGGAGAATGGCTTGATTTCTTACAAATTAGGGTCAGTTCTCTATATATTTTGGAAATGAGACCTTTATCAGAACCTTTAACTGTAAAAATATTTTCCCAATTTGTTACTTCCCTTCTAATCTTGTTTGCATTAGTTTTGTTGGTACAGAAACTTTTTAGTTTGATGTAATCAAAATCTTCTATTTTGTGATCAATAATGATCTCTAGTTCTCCTCTGGTCATAAATTCCTTCCTCCTCAGCACAGCCGTGCTGAGATCTATTAGGTCACTTCTGGACTGGGGTGGTTCTAGGATCTGGCTTTATATTTTAAAGTGGCTTGATTTCTCTTCTGAGCTGCTGTTTTATAAGCAGAGAAGAGCTAACAGCCTGTGCCAGATTCCTCTATCTCAGTGGCTTCTCTGATCTCAGAGTTCTCCCCAGCCCGGTTGGCACAGTGTGCTAGCACCTAACCCTGTCTGTGCTGGCCTTTTTTCTTCCTCCCTTCAGAACCGACCTTTTCTGTTGAAATTCCAGATTATCTTCAGCTGGTACGTTGTGCTTCCAATCCTTGTGGTTTCTATCAGTCCAGTGTTATTTTTGAGGCTGATTTAACTAATTGGTAATGAGGGAAGAAGGGAGCTTACAGATTCGCGTGTATCTTCTCTGCCATCTTGGCTCCGCCCCCCCGAAGGGACTCTTCAAAACTTCCTACCCTTGAGCTGAATTTAAAAAGGTTGCAGGGGAGCTCCATTTGACTCCCTGAACCCTGAACCTGCCACTAGACCTTATTTACCACCAGTAACCGTAATTTCATTTGGGTACCCCAAATCTAAACCTCATCAAAAACAGAATTATAATTTTAAAATTCACATTTAGCAGATAATACATGAGTCAAAATAGAGTTATGATAGTTTTTAATGTCATAAATTTCTACAGAAGAGGAAAGAGTGCCCATCTGTCTCCAGGTGCATAAAAACCAACAAGAAATCCTTGAAGGAAAGGTTGATGGTCTAAAGACATTAAACCTGATGAATTCACAAGGTCAGTTAAGGTTCCTTGAGGCAAGAATAGAGAAGATAAGATGGATTTCTAAAAGTGACCCATTGTAAGCCAACTGAATTCTAAACACAATTGATTGACAAACAATCATGACTTGTGTTACAGTACAAAAGCAATTATAGGACAAGATCAAATTACTTCTAAATGGTATCTGTAGGAAAATGCTACAGAATTATAATGATTATTTTAATTCCTCCCTTTGTTCAAAACTGAGTTGAAAAGATTAACTAATGCAAAGTTTTCTTTTAATTGCAATGTTGATTAATCACAGTGCAGTCCATAACAACATCTGAAATCATAAAATAAATTTTGAAAGGAGATTTGCATGTCTCCTGGCAACTGAGAAAACTCTGCAAACATAGGTAACTGTGAACTAAAAGGCCAAAATTATAGAATGATGATCAATATTAATTATCTTCTTGTATCCCACACTCAGTGAACATTTAATCAGCACATTTTTTCTTGAATGCCAAATGTCCCACTCTTTTGACCAGTTCTCCGTTAGTATAAGTTCTCTTGGACATTCTGGAATTGTTCTCATCCTCAAGATAATTCTGAATAGGGATCCTCTTCAGTAGAGTTGGCTGACTAATTTCATATATTTTACAGATTATTAGTTCTTTTTATAACCTTTTATGAAATGTATCTCAAGACAATATTAATACCTACTCTTAAATTTTACTTCTCTAATAACTCCTTAAACTCAAATCAGACTTTATGGTTGTAAAATTATCAATAATAGAATTATGAGAAAATCATTAAGTTAACAACATATAGTTTTCTTTAACTTTCAAAGTATTTCAAATTGCTTTTTACAAACTCTGTAATTGATATAAATGTGCTAACTAAAATCATGCTAAAAGAAGAATTTTTTAAATGATTTTTTTTCAGGGCAGCTAGATGGAGCAGTGAATAAAGCACCAGCCCTGAAGTCAGGAGGACCTGAGTTCAAATGTGGTCTCAGACACTTAATATTTCCTAACTGTATGACCCTGGACATGTCACTTAAACCCAATTACCTCAGGGAAAAAGATTTTTTCAATTCAATGTTTTTCCTTTTAGAAATACAATGTATTCTGATATAATTTTTTTTCATTAGGAAGAGTAGAATATTTTAAGGATCTTAGCTGTATATGAAATAGCAAACTTTTTGTGTGAAGATGACATCCAATACACATTGCATTTACTTATATGTATAAATTTCATTCATATATAATTTTTTAAAAGTATCCTGGGATGGGATGAGCAAGCAAACTAAGTATTTAATTGCAAATTGTAAACAATGTTTTGAGTATATATCAAATGAGTTGCCTTTTAGTAAGACATGTTTATATTTCAGGACATTATCTACAAAGAAATATTAATTCACATTAGATAACAGACCTAAGTAAAAATGACTTTTCTTTTGAATAACATAAGGTATTCCATAAGTTACTCCTCTAAGAAAACTGATTTCCCTCAAATTATTTTCTTCAAGAGAAAACTGGAAAAGTTTCTGTTTTCAACTTAAGCTAATTAATAGATTTCTACTTTGGTCCCACTAACCTGATATTTTTAGAAATTTCAAGGACCATATTTTATGCAAGAATACATGACTATGAACAGGTAATTTACAAATCTTAGTATGGTAATGATTATAATCTCAGATCAAAAAACATAAAATCTTCACTTTCTTTATCTTAAAGCAATGTAGAAGTGACAAAATATAGCACTGATAAGATAGTGTTTCATATCATATCAATAAGTTACAGTATGTCGTATCATATCAACTTTACCTTAGTAAAAGATATTTGTATGAATATAAAGAACAGACATGATTGTAACAGCATCTGTATTAATCCACCAATCCTAAATCCAAGGACCCAAAATGATTTAGCATATGTATATTTAGATAAAGCACCTCAGATTCAAATGATTTCAAATAAGGTTAGAAAAAGCAGCCAAGTATATGGCAGGATATCTCATCCAGACTCAGATATAACCAGGTGAAAAAATTCTTGCAGGGGGGAGGAAACTAAGTCAAGAGATATTAATTTGTCCTTCTCCAATTCTCCCTTCCAACCTTTTTCATGTGAACAGAGATCCACCGGCCTCATTCCCATTAAGCTGGACATTTTTCTTGAACTCATTAAACATTAGTTCAAGAACACACACAAAAAATCTGAAAACAAAACTCAGACAATTTGATTGCATTCCCCTGAGTTTATTTTTGTCACATAGCAAGTCTCATTCTTCATGGGTAGACTTGGATATAGTTATTATCAATTCTTTCGTATCATTGCAACAAATTAGCTAGCAAGTAAAAGTCATCAGACCTTCAAAAATTGCACAAAAGTCTTAACATTCTCACATTTCTGAAATCTTTTTGATTGCAATTAAAAGCAATTGACAAAATGACAAATTGACAAAATGTGTGTGAGGCTGGCTTTTATGCTTCTTACCATTGCAACAGCTGAATGTATTTACTATTCTCTACTTATGTTATATTCTGGTCCTTAGTTCACACTCCCAAGAAATCCAGAAGAACTATAGCCTAGATTGTATCAAATTTGGAGTAAGCTAATTTTGGAGTATGAGAAAAGAATACAAGCAAAGGAAAGCTAAGCAAAACAAAATACTTTCAGTCTTCTTTTATTTATTGTTAGCTGATAATACAACTTTTCTGTAGAAATTTACAACAGAACATCTTATGGAGAAAAGCATGCTTAAAAGTATAAAAATAGTTGAAGAAGGAAAATTGCATCTTCAGACTTGTATATTATTCCTCATTGAGGATCCAATCAGCTTCTTGTTACTTCAGACTCCTAAAACATCCTGGATCCAAAATCATCATGTTGAACTTTCACTTGGTTTCATCCACTCTTTTTAAGATTCCCCTCATTCGTAGTGAATCCACCAGCCTCTTGTCAGATATAAGGACAGAAACTGAGCTTTGGGTTCTCAATCTGGGTTTGCATTCCTGCAGAAGCCACCCCACTATGTGGGCTTGTTCACAGAAAGACTACAGGGACTCACACTTGAGTATCCATTAGTAATAAAGTGCCTTGACTTGTAATTCACTGAAGGCTTGTTTTCCTTTTCAGTATATTATTCATAACCTCCTCAATCCAGTCTTCTTAAAGTTATGATGATGCACGGGTATTCATGAAGAAATTTACAAACACATTTAAATAGGATTAAATACCCATAATTAAATAGATGCAAATCAGGGCCAGAACAAAGGCTTCCCATTCTTCTTGTCTTTTTTCTTTCATGTTTCTGCTACAAGCATATAAATCTAGAATTCATCATTTAGGAATCAAAACTCATGCTCTTGAAGTCTATCAGACACTGCCTGATAGTTAACCTGTTTCCACCTGTCCTCTTTTTTCTTTATTTTCTCTGGAGAGTTCCTCAAAAATCAACTGTCTTATACAAAACAGGCAAGACTTCAGTTTCCCCATCTAAGTACTTATCTAACAACAATAAAAGAATAAGAACAGATATGGCAAGCACTATTCTAAATACTTTGCAAATATTTTCTCATTTGATTTGGTGTTAGTTTCTTTTATTTCCAAATTGGGAAGATGTTTGTAACTTCCAAAGATTATATGACCAAAGCCCTGCCTGAAGTTTTTATATAAACCTCTTCGAGGAAATTTCTGGCCTCAGATAACTTACATTCTAAAAAGAATTCAAAACATAAAAAGGGCTCTGGAAGAGGGAATTGAGAGGATGACCAATGTGAGCCAAACAGTTATGGAGAAGGTGAAAAAGTCTAGAGAGTTAGGTTTATTGATGAAGAAACTTGAGTTCTATAGAAATGGTCACACAGGTCACAAATAAGAGAAGAACGATTTGAACCTAGGTATTCTCATTATAAACAACACTATACCTTCTCATCATGCTTTTATATTACCCTATTTTAATAATTTTATAAAAAAGAAAAATGATATTCATATTTGTTGCCTCAGATAGGGTCACGAAACTATTGAGTTTCAGAGGTGCAATTAATATATAGTGCTTCCAATTTAAAGAATCTTTGCATTGAAGAGTTCTATATAAAAATTTGTTACTATTGGATCTATTATTTCCTTCTGCAACTATAATCCATCCCCTTAATTTGTTGTAGGTATTCAATAGTGTGTGTGTGTGTGTGTGTGTGTGTGTGTGTGTGTGTGAGAGAGAGAGAGAGAGAGAGAGAGAGAGAGAGAGAGAGAGAGAGAGAGAGAAGAGAGAGAGAGAGAGAGAGAGAGAGAGAGAGAGAGAGAGAGAGAGAGAGAGAGAGAGAGAGAGAGAGAGAGAGAGGAAGAGGAAGCTTTGAAAACTTATAAATTTGATCATTTCTATGGACAGATGAGAATATAAAATATTTTAACAATGTTGTCTTTATGCAGGAAGTCATAATCAGTGACTAAACTAAAGAAATGAATACGAGAAAAGATTCTTTTTAGTTAAAATCCTGAACACAGCTTGAAAATCCAGGCCAGATTAAAAAAAAAAAAAAAAAAAAACAACACTTAAGGTGTCCTCAACTGTTCTTCCTTATCTCCATTCTCCAAGGATATTGTTTAAATTTAACATCCCTCTATTCTTGGTAACCTGCAAAAGTTTCTCAAGTAGTTCCCAACTGTATATTTAAAAATTATTTTAATTCATAATCATTATTAATTAGTAATTTTCGATAGGTGTATCATCACCAATCAATAAAAATAGCGGCTGATATTTTCCATGTGGAACAAATTTCAAGCCTTTGATGACACTCTTGAGATTCCATGAAGTCAACATTACTTGTCTTATTACTGAAATGATAATCACATCTCTAAGGGAAGAGAAAATCTTGAATCTATCACTAACTTATGTCTTCCTCTTCTCATATCCATTCTCTGAATGGCAGATCTCAGCTTTATAGCACAGCAGCAGAGTCCAGACTAGTGTGGGTCTTTCTCCTTATGATTCTTAATCAGGTCCTTAGAGGTAGAGCTTCATTTCACTTCCTGGAAGTAAAAAGGGAAGCAGAGAGAGATCAAAATCCTCTCTTTTGCTGCAAATAGGGAAAGCAGGCTGGTATTTTCCATCAGAATTCTAGCTAGAATGTCTTTGTGATCTGCTACTAGTCCAAGTCCCCTTTGCTGCACTATGGGCTAGTGCAGTGTCCCCAGATTTAATCTTTTTGATTTAAGTAATCCTTATATGAATTTTTGTCAGACATCTTCCAAATCCCAATCACCATTTTCATCACAAACTTTTTGTTTCATAAATTCATAGATGACAGGGTCAGGATGAAATGTTTCTTGTATTCTATTTATAATTCTTGTTGATTGATAGATAAGAGAGTTGTAAGTGACCAGAGAAGGTCATCTAATTGAATCCCCAGAAGGAGGAAAGAAAAACAATACAGGTGGCCTCCATCACTTCAGCAAAATGAAATGTTCTTCCCCCTATTTTACCCATTTTCCTCACAATTTCTGTATTCCTCCAGCATAACTTACTCCTTCCCTTTTCACTTTTCCCCTCCTACTTTTCAATGAAGTGGAAAGAGTTTCACCATAAATCGAATATGTCTATATTTTTCTCTTTAAACCAGTTCTAATGAGAATATGATAAACACTATGTTCATCCCCCTCCATTCTTTCTCTCAGATATAATAGGTTATCTTTGCCTATTTGTGAGATGTAGTACCATCACTTTACCCTTTTTTCTGGTATAATTTCCTTTCCATCTCTAGTTTCTAGAACAAATTATATATGTGTTCTTTATATATCTTTGTGTCAGAAATATAGTTCTCAATATTTCTTTTTACCTTTTTAAAAATCTCTTGAGTTCTGTATTTGGAGATCAAATTTTTTATTTAGATCTGGTTTTTTCATCAAGAATAGATGGAATTCATTTAATTCATTGAATTTCCATCTTCTTCCCTGGAAAAAGATGCTCATTTTTGCTGGGTAAGTTATTCTTGGCTGCATACCAAGTTCCTTAGCCTTTCAGAATATCATATTCCAGGCCATTCGATCCTTTAATGTGGTGCTGCTAGATCCTGAGTAATCCTTATTGTGGCTCCTCCATATTTGAATTGATTTTTTTCTAGCAGCGTGCAGTATTTTTTCCTTCATCTGATGGTTCTTGAACTTGGCCACTATATTTCTTGGCATTTTGATTTTAGGGTCCCTTTCAGTAGGTGATTGATGAATTCTTTCAATGTCCATTTTACCCTCTGTTTCTAAAACATCTGGGAAGTTCTCTGTGATAATTTCCTGGAAAATAGTGTCCAGGCTTTTTTTTTCATCATATTTTTCAGGGAGTCCAATAACTCTCAGATTGTCTCTCCTGGCTCTATTTTCCAGGTCTGTTGTCTTTCCAAGAAGGTACTTGACATTTTTTTCCATTGTTTCTTTTTTTTTTTTTTTTTTTTTTTTTTTTTTTGGTTTTGCTTGACTGATTCTTGGTGTCTCCTCAAATCATTCAATTCTATTTGTTTGAGTCTGATTTTCAATTATGTATTTTCTTCACTCACTTTTTTATATCCTTTTCTAATTGTCCAAGTGAGTTTTTAAGTGAGTTGTTTTTTCCTATGGAATTTTTTTTCCATTTCACCGATTTTATTTTTTAGAGAGTTATTTTTTCCCCAACTCACTAATTTTGTTTTTCAAGGATTTGATTTCTTTATCCACTCTATCTTTAAATGAGTGGGATGACTTCTCCACACTCTCTTACCAAGCTTCCCTTTCCTTTTCCCATTTCTATTCTAGCTCTCTTGTGAGAGCTTTTTTTGATTTCTTCTATGATATTTTTGTGTATTGAGGAGCAGATCAATTCTTCTTTGAGGATTCATCTGGAGACAATCTATTTTTAGTCTCCTCAGAGTTTAAAGTCTGCTCCCTATCCATATAGAAGCTATCAATGGTTAGAGTCCTTTTAAATTTTTTGCTCATTTTGTCAGAGCAGAATCAAAGAAAACAAATTAACAAGAAAAAGAAATTCAGTCAGCTTTGGGGGGGGCTGAATGGTGTTACTGGGCTTCCTCTACAGACTGCAGGGGGCACCAGTGAGGCACTAGCAGAACAGCAATGGCTGCACTGCATCTGTGCTTTGAGACTCTGAGGCTCTAAGAATGTGCCGAGTCACTCTGGGTGGGGGTGGCCGGGTCCCAAGAGATGTTAGCTTTTTGGGGTTTTAGTCTCTACCTCCTGTGTTTACAGCTTCTCTGCTGATACTGACTTGCTGCCAGTTACTGAGTAACACAGTAACTGATTGTGACACACAAGAAGGATGTAATCCCATTTTTTTGACATTAAACATTTTTCTACAACAAAATTCCTCCCTGGATTCTCATATCCCTTTATAATTTAATGAACCTGATTTCTCCCTCTGCCTTCCTCCTTGCCTTAAAATGATGGTGGAGGAGGAGGAGGAAGAGGAGGAGGAAGAAGAGGAGGAGGAAGAGGAGGAGGAGGAGGAGGAGGAGGAGGAAGAGGAGGAGGAGGAGAAGGCGGAGGAAGAGAAAGAAGAGGAGGAGGAGGAGAAGGCGGAGGAGGAGAAAGAAGAGGAGGAGGAGGAGGCTCAGGCTCATGTGAGGCAGAGCTAGCTGCTTGGGCTGCTCTAAATTTTGGCACCCAGGAACAAAGCCCTAGATGTCATGCCTTAGTTATGATTATGATGAAGTGTAAGAGAGGAATCAAAAACAGTAGAAGTTGGAGCCAAGTGATTAGGAAGATGGTAGTTAGCTTTATACTTTTTATTCTTTTTCCTTAAGCATTTTTATCTTCTATAAAATCCTACGGTTACATATCATTATATATTATATTATATGTATTGTATGAAATTCTTCTTCTCCAGCCTAAAATAATTATCTGCTTGGTCACCTTTAAGTAGTTCTTACAAACTTCACAAACTTTTTTTTTAATTGAGAGTTAATGGATAATGTTCATTTGGTGTATGGGAGAGCCATTCTAATTGAGTTACAAAAGACAAAAAGGGGGACTAGTTTATATTTATCATCCATTATAATCCAAAGAGTATAGATTTTTCTTCAGGAATGTTCTTAAGATAAACTTTTAATTTTACTTTTATAGAATAATCCAGTGTCTACATATGGGTACCTCACAGGTGGTGGAAAGAGCTGTCAGAAGGCCAGTACTCTAATCCAAGCTCAGCTACTAAAATGACCACTCTAATCTTGAATGAGGAATTTAATTTTTCTAGGTATCAGATTCTTCACCTGGAAATTTGGGGGTTAGGCTAGATAATCTCTCAGGTCCTTTCCAACTCTTCAATGACACAATTAAATAATTAGGTAGTCTGTTCTACAACTTCTGTTTTTGTTAATATATGTGTACTACTAGAATATAAATTCCTTGTTGTGAGGGAATTTATTTTCTTTTTCTTCTCTCCACAACAGGGCTTTGCAAATAGTCGTCAATAAATATTTATCAAATTGGGTACATTTGGTCTGCCCACATAGACTGAGGTAGGGCCTGTGTTTTTTTCACAGACGTCTACTTCAGTGCTTAGCCCAGATCTGGATATATGGTCAATGTCTCTAACTCACCAAGTCAAGCTTTCCTTGACAGCCACTGTCCTGTTACCATGGATGACCACTTGAGGCTGGCCACAGATGAGTCAAGCCAGACCAAACTCAGACCTCCCTTTAGTTTCATTCTTTTTCTGAATCAGGTTCTGGTTTGTCACTAGTCAGGAGTACTGCACTGGATTTTCTGGGAGGTCCAGCAGGAACAGCCCCATGAATTACACTGGAAGCTTTGAAAACTATGAATATAGATGTATGGAGCCATCACACTGGAACCCAGTATGGTTTTCTATTTGCATTTTTGAAAAACCTAACGAACCAGGTAGAGGCGGGCATCCACTGACATCATTGGAAATTGGGAACTTTTAGGCTGTTTGCAGCTCTGGGTTGGAGTACTGACTGCCATCCAACTGGAGAAATACAAACAGCTTCAGACATTGCAAGGGGGATGGAAGCCAAAGGCAGGCTGGACTTCAAACATCTTTTATTTTTCCATAAATGAAGTAAAAAATTGGTTTCTTGTGTTGTTCCACACTTTCCAATTTGCAATTTCACCATCTATGAGATCATCCTTGCTGTCAGGCCATGGTGGAGAATAGGAGAGGGAGGCCCTAAGGTGGAGAGGGAGAGGGAGTGCTACAGGGAAGCTCTGCCATCACCTTGGGGAGGGATGGCAGAGGAATGAACCTGCTCTTCATATGATAAATTAAGTACATATAAAGTGCTGAGGGAACAGTGCTAGGAACTAGGATACAAAGATAAAAATTCTAAATTCAACATTCTCTGCCTTTAAAAAGTTTATATTCTATTGATGTGAATGGAATGGTTGGAACATAATACAATGAAAACTAAAGAACGGGGAGAGCAAGCAACAATGTGAGGATCAGAGAAGGCTTCCTGAAAGAGGTAGCATGTAAGCTGAGGATTGAAGGAAAACAAAGATCCCCAAAGGCAGAAATTCTATCTAGCAATAGGTGCTTCATCTGAGAGAATGGAAGTGGGAAAAAATAATATATGAAGTTCAGGTGCTATCTAAGAAATCAGTTCAATAGCTTAGAATTTGGGAAGGCGCATGGGACTGGACTGAAGACTGTAAAGGTAGGTGGGAGCCAAATTGTGGAGAATCTTAAAAGTCAGGCTGAGGCAATGAGAAGCCTTTGATAGTATTTTTTATAGACTAGGACAGCTAAGTGGTGCAGTGGATAATTGAGCCTGGTGGCCTGGAGTCAGGAAGACTCATCTTCCTAAATTCAAATCTGGCTTCAGATATTTATTACTTGTGTGACCCTGGGTGACTCACTTAAACCTGTTTCTCTCAGTTTCTTCATCTGTAAAATGTTCTGGAGAAGGAAATGGCAAACCATTCTAATATCTCTGCTAAAAAAAAACCCAAATGAAGTCACAAAAATTGGTCACAACTGAACAATAACAAATATCTAGACAAATCATAAACAACCAGAGCTAATCCAGATGAAAATGAAAGTTCCTACAAACTATAGTTCCTGACAGTTAACAGTGTAAGAGTATTTTCTCCCTTCAAAGAAGAGATATCTCAATTATAAGAAGCAATTTCCATCAAATGTCTTAAGCATTTCCAATGTATATAATTCATTATAGTAGACCTCAGAGGAAAAAGAAATACAAAGTGCACGTGCTCCCTGCCCTTATGGTGTTTATAATTTAGTAGAGGCATGCACAAATAATATTAATTGTAAATTAGAATTTATAGATTTTCAATGTTCAATCTTCAAAATATTAGGAGTTAAGAGAATTGAGAAATCATTATTGGTGAGATAGTTTTGGAATAGATTTTTTGTGGTGGCATTTGACATCTTGGAGAATAATTAGGATTTCAACAGGTAGAGATTGTGGGGAGGATAGCTCAGGAAGAGAGAACAGCATGAGCAAAGGTACAGAGATGGGAAAAGAATAAGCATGTGTAAGGTATGGCAAGAAATTTAGTTTGAAGTAGCATGAGTAAGCCTGGAAATGCATGTCAAACTCAGATTGATGAGGGTCCTGGATGTCGGGATCAGAAATTTGGATTTTTAAACCATTGGATCATAGGGCAGCAAATTGGGAATTAAAAGAGAGATCACTGGTCAACCTATCCTGATTCATTTTGTAGATGAGGAAACCGAGGTACAATAAGGCTAAGAGATTTGTCCAATGTTAGAATATACCTCAATGGTAACTAATATAACTCATATTTTAAAGAGCTAAGAGGTTATCCAATCTTTCTCTGAAAATCTCAAGTGAAGAAGAATCCATAATCTCTTCTGACAGCTCATCCTACTTTGGGTATAAACACAACTACATGGTTTCATAGTTAGACTTAGCATCAAGAAGACCTTAGTTCAAATATTGTCTCAGTCATTTAAGTAGTTGTATAACCCCAGTCAAGTCATTTAAATTTTGCCTGTTTTAGCCCTATCATCTCTAAAATAGGGGTAAAAAATAGTACCTACCAACTACCATTGTTGTGGTTGCAAAATTGGGTGATATTTAAAAAGATATTGCAAATCTCAGTACATTTTGTAAATGCCAGCTATTATTAGATCTTATTACTCTGTTAGAAAATTTCTTTGAATCAAGTCAAAACGTGCTTCTTTACAACTCCAATCTAGCACTCTGCCCTTGGAGCCCAAAAGACTAAGTATGAATATCCCCTCTTTGATTTTATAATTCTTTAAATATTTGAAAACAGCTATCAAATTCCTCCTGGGTTTTCTTTTTTCTAAACTAAAAGTTTTATTCTCATAGAGCATGAACTTGAGGTCTTTCTCCTATTCTAAAAGCTCTCCAGATGAGCATTGACTATTCAAAGATTTGTGCCTATCTCCAAACATCCCAATTCCAAGATTTCCCTAACTTTTTTGGCTGACAAGTCATACCCACTCATAAAAAAATGTTCAACAGTTAGAGGGCCTAGTATAGCAACTTGGTACACCTAAGTGTTTGAAGACAGCTGTCAGGGCATCTTTATATGTAATACAGGTAATAAGTGGCTGAGCCAGGATTCCAACCAAATTTACAAGAGCCAATTGCTAACTTTTCAGCATGAGCACTTACACTTTTAAAAATGCTACAAGTCAGAGCTTGATTTATTGTTCTGTTGATCATTTAAACTTAAGAAAGTGACAGAGAAAATATTAATAATGCAGGTTAAACTTGTATACATTACTGCATACATTTATTTGTTCTTGGGTTGCTGATTGCTAAACATTTTCCAGCATAAATCATTTGAATGCAGATCCATTGGACTACAAATCCAACATTCTTTTCACTGTGCTAGCCACAGAAGGTTTTGTTGTTGTTTGGGGTTTTTGTTTGGTTGGTTTTTTTGCTGAGGCTGGGGTTAAGTGACTTGCCCCAGGTCACATAGTCAGGAAATGTTAAATGTCTGAGGTCACATTTGAATTCAGGTCCTCCTGACTTCAGGGCTGGTGCTCTATCCACTGCACCACCTAGCTACCCCTAGCCACAGAAGATTTTTGAGTGGTTGGATAATGAGATCAGAGCTGTGTTTTAGAAGATTAATTTGGCATCAATGTGGAGAACCAAAGGAGCTTGTCATGCTTTTATTATCCTCATCTAACATATCTTTAAGGCAAATATTGAAGCATTAGGAGGCTTAAGTAAATCGGTAGTGATAGAATGGTTTTCAGGAGACCATGGGCTCCAGGTAGTAACCTTTCTTAAAGCTTTTGTAAGCTGGAGAAGGTAAGGGTTTTTCCTTGGGATGTGGGGAAAAGAAGATCCTGTAACCATCATTTCTTATACAGGAGTCCAATAGAATATCTTAGTCCAAGAGAGAGAAGCCTGATTATGCTGTCTAATTCAGCCTCCCGTATTTTTTTAAAGAAAGTAGGAAAGTCCCAAATTCCTTACATTTACAAATTAAGATTTCTAATCTTTATTCTTGGTCCTTTTACATGTATAAATTTCCAGTATTTTTAATACATCTCCATCCCTTCTTCTCTCTTGCTTGGAGAGAAGTCTTGCCCTGTCTTGTCTGTCTTTTCTTGGGGAAAAGGGGCACTATAAATATCTCCCAAAACAGATATTACAAAAATGACAGATGTAACAAGAAGATCAGGGTGGAGGACCAGGAAGTCACAGAAGACAATGCCCAAGAAAAGGAACAGTTTTAAAATTTGTGCCTGAGATACCTATATATAAATGTGCAGTAGGAATAATAAGAATGTCTAGAATTTACTTTATGCTTGAAGGTTTGCAAAACACTTTACATATATTATGTCTTTTATCAACCACTCTGTGAAGAAAGTGTTCTTATTATCCCCATTTTATAGAATTGAGAACTAAGTCTGAAAGAGATCACATGATTTGCCAAGGGTCACATGACCAATAAGTGTTGGAAGCAGGATTTTTAACTCAGTTTTATCTGACCCCAAGTCTAGCATTTTACCTGTGTGCCACTTCAATAATGGTCTCAATAATGATAAAACAAAACTAGTCTCAATAATGATGAGCAACCTGAACTAGAATTTTAATGCTAGGAGGTAAATGCAAACTGAGATACTGGCTTTATTTCATTCTTTATTTATTCGTTTTTCTTTTTATTTTCAAAATATATGCATAGATCGTTTTTAACATTCCCCCATACAAAACCTTGTGTTCCGAATTTTTTCTCCCTCCTTTTCCTCTACCTCTTCTCTTAAACAGCAAGTAATCCAGTACATGTTAAACATGTGCAATTCTTCTCTACTTATTTCCACATTTAAAATGCTGCACAAGAAAAATTGGATCATAATGGGGAAAATGAAAAAGAAAATAAAAAAGAAAGAAAAAAAACAACAAAAAGGGAGATCTATATTCAATCCCTACAGTTTTCTTTCTGGATGAAGAAGACTCTCCCCATCTATTGGAATTAGCCTGAGTTGTTGAAAAGAGCTGCACTGTGTGATAGAAATGATACCAACATGACACGACTATGACATGGAACAGTTTTCACAGAGGGACTATATTAAATTAAAGAGATATAGGGAGTATCATTATATATCCAAAAAATAAATATACTCAATGTGAAATCCATGAAAAGGAAGGAAAAGCACAGTAATGAGCATTCAGGGGAGGATGAACAGAGGAAGGAATGTGATTTTTTGGGGGGATTTGTGTGATACATCACACAACCATATAAAGATATCAGATGATAGTGGTATAACATATCAGTGATGAAGAACTTTAACTGTCTGGTCATCTGCAAAAACTGGAAGAAAAGAAGAAGAAGAAGAAGAAGAAGAAGAAGAAGAAGAAGAAGAAGAAGAAGAAGAAGAAGAAGAAGAAGAAGAAGAAGAAGAAGAAGAAGAAGAAGAAGAAGAAGAAGAAGAAGGAGGAGGAGGAGGAGGAGGAGGAGGAGGAGGAGGAGGAGGAGGAGGAGGAGGAGGAGGAGGAGGAGGAGGAGGAGGAGGAGGAGGAGGAGGAGGAGGAGGAGGAGGAGGAGGAGGAGGAGGAGGAAAGAAACAGAGAAAGAGAGAGAGAAAGGAATAAAGAAAGAGAGGAAGAAAGAAAGAAAGAGAGAGGAAGAAAGAAAGAGGAAAGTGAAAGAGAAAGAGGAAAGAGAAAGAAAGAGAGACAGAGGAAAGAGAGAGTGAAAGGAAGAAAGAAAAAGAGAAAGAAAGAGAAAAGAGAGAAAGAAAGAGGAAGGAAGAGAGAGAGAAAGAGAAAAGAAAGAGAGAGAAAGAGAAAAGAGAAAGAAAAGAGAGAGAAAGAGAAAGAAATAAAAAAGAAGAAAAAAGAGGAGAGAGGAGGAAAAGAAAGAGGAAGAAGTAAAAGGAAAGAAAAGGGGGTGAGAGGAAAGGAAAGAAGAGAGGGAGGAGAGGGAGAGGAGGAGGACTGATTAGTATTTTTTTTTACCCTAATCACAATTTTATTTTTTACAAGGTTGAGGAAGTGATGAAGGCAAATGCTATTTTTGGAACTGGTCCTGACCAAAAGGAGAAAGCAGCCTTGAACCTAATAAGTACTTAACAAATGTGGTTTAAATTTATATTTGAACTGGTTGCCAAATCCAAATGATGGAAACCTTGGAAGGAATTGCCGATGCTTTCTTAGGGGATGCTAAATAGGGGAGAGGCATTTATTTCCATCCAATTTAACAAGGATTTATTAGTTGCCTACTAATGTACAAGGTCCTAGGCTAGACGATGGGGATACAAAACCCAAAACTGAGACAAACTCTGACCCCAAGAAGCTTATATTCTACCGGGGAATGGATAGAAAGCAGTTCATCTTGAAAAGGCCATGAGTTATAATTGACTACATTATAATTGGACTACAAGCTCAATTTGAATCAATAGCATACATGGCAACCAAAAAATCTAATGTGATAAGGTATCCAGGAAGAGGTAGGTGAGAATTTCACTGTGATCTCCTCTTCTGGAACTCTGTCTTCCCAGAAATCAGCCGGAGTCAAGATCACTAAACGTCTTTATTCTTGATCTTTTACGGGCAAGGTCAGGGGATTAGATCTAGCAATCTCTACACACACCTTCTTCTCTCAAATGCCACTAGAGAATTCCCAATTTCCTCTTCCTCCTCCTACTCCCCCCATAAGCGTCACTTCCCCCTCTTTGTCCCACCAATCAAGTCAGCACAGAACAGCTGGGGAGGGTCAACCTTCAAACAAGTTAATAGAGAACCGTCCAATTGGCAATTAGTCTCACGTGCTCCATTATCCAAGTGCATTTGCTCAGTTCTAGCCCTTTACACTCCTCTGGTTAGGAAGAAACATTATACTAATGTTTGGATGCCACATTTTTGGGGAAAAAATGAGAATCTAGAAGAAATTCAGATAAAGGCAGCTAGGATACTAAAGGACATTATTTTATTGTATATGGGGGATGGTTTTTCTATATGACCAGCCCACTTTTTTCTGATCCTGTCTTTCTCTCTCTGATGATATCCCTTAGTCTATAGCCCTTGTGCAATTCTTTAGTACTATATTGTAGTTTAGTCATTCCTAGCAGGTACCTCCATATTGCCCTTTAGTTGGCCCACAATTATAAACCTTCAGAGACTGGTATTGATGTCCTGCCATATAACCTCACCAGAACTGTATTGATGTTAGGCAGATGGACCTCTGTTTTGGAGAAAAAATTGGGAGCTACTAAAAGAATTTCACAATTTTCCTGGGATAATACAGGACTCTTCTGATTTAAGTCTGGACCCAGTTTTTAATCTCAATGTCTGTCCATGGTACTGATTGGATCAAATCTGTCCTTCTAACAATCTTTCCCACTCAGAACAATAGATATTCTTTCTTTAGAAAAGAAGGCTGGTTTTTAAAGGGACAGAGAAAATAGAGAAAAGATTGTCACTGAATTATGGAGAGAGCAAAGGAATTCCTGAAAAACATATCCTCTTCTGTTTTGTTGACTACACTAAAGTATTTGACTATTTGGATCACCACAAAAAGTTTCAAATTCTCAAAGAGATGGAAATACTAAATCATTTTACTTGTCTATTTTTTTTTACATACCTGAGATACCTACCTGTATGAGGGCTAAGAAGCAAGCTAGAATTAAACATAAAACAACTGATTGGTTTAAGATAGGAAAAGAATTGCAATAAGGCTATATGTTACAACCTTATTTATATAACTTATATGGAAAGTACATCATGTGAAATGCCAGGACAGAGGAATCAAAAATCAAGGTTGCTAGGAGAGATATCAATAATCTTAGATATGCAGATGATACCATTCCCATGGAAGAAAGTAAAGAAGAATTAAGAAGCCTCTTGATGAGGGTGAAAGAGAAAAGTGTAAAAACTGGTTTGAAGCTTGACATAAAAAACTTGTGAACTGGCCACATTAATGCCTGGCAAATAGAAGCAGTGTCAAATTTTATATTCTTGGACTCAAAATCCTGGAGATAGTGATTATAGTCATGAAATTTAAAGACACTAGCTCCTTGGAAGAAAAGTTATGGCAAATCTGGACAGCATTCTAAAAAGTGGAAACATCACCTTGACAACAAAGGTCAATATAATCAAAGCTATGGCAACTAGGAGGCAGTAAATAGAGTGCCAGGCCTGGAGTCAGGAAGATTCACCTTCTTGAGTTCAAATCCAGCCTCACACACTTACTATGTGACCCTGGGCAAGTCATTTAACCCTGTTTGCCTCACTTTTCTCATCTGTAAAGTGAGCCAGAGAAGGAAATGGCAAACCACTCCTGTATCTTTACTAAGAAAAGCCCTAAATGGGGTCATTGTGAATCAGACATGACTAAATGACAACAACAAAGTACAATGGAATTTTATTCTTTCTATAGCTTTCAGTCAATTAAATGATGATAAATTTGGGGTATACAATGGAATATTGATTGCAAAAACCAGCCTATTTCTTTCTCATAACTTCCTTAAGGTTACTATTCTGTATATACTTGTTCTGAGCCAGAGGGTTTTTCTATCTTTGTTTCTGTGGGAGCATTTCTATATCCTCACAAACAAGTTACATACATTGGAGACAATCAATAGAAGGAAGACACTGCCATTAAGGGGGAATGGGAAGGGTTTCTGGAAGAAGGAATTAAAGAGGGACCCTAAAGGAAGCCAGGGAAGGTAGGAAGCAGAGATAAAGAAAGAGAGAATATGCTCAGTCAGAAGATCAACTGTCTTGTGAAAATAAACAACTAAAAAGCCCTGGTCCCTAGATTGTAGTATACATGGGGTTGAGAAAGGTGGTCAGAAGGAAAAGTTGTAAAAGATGAGAGAGTGAAGTGAGAGAGAAGAAATGACTGACTCCCAGGTTATGAGCCTCAGAGGAAAGAAGGTGGAGGTACCTTCAATGACAATAGGAAAGTTTGAGAGGAGTGGGGATTTGGGAGGAGAAATCATGAGTTCAGTCTCCGTAGAATCTACAAATCATCTAGGCTAAAATGTCCATCAGTCTGGACATTAGGAGAAAAGTTAGGGTTATTCCAAGAATAATTATCACATAGAAGATAATCAGATAATAATAAGTTCACAGATTTTTCATAACGTGGGTATTTTCCCTTCCCAGTGCTTTATTCTGTATCATTTCCTTATGGAACACATATGGGACTATGATCTCCATTCTCCCTTGATGATGAAAGGGGTTAGTTCTAAAAAATCTTTCTAGATCTTTCATATTTTGTCTGTTGTCTTCCCTCCATATTCACTCATAAGTTCCCTCAGGACGACTTTACTTAACTGGATCTCTCATCATGCTTTCTTTATGCTTATGTTTCCATCCATGGCTGCTTGCTCCTCTATGAGGTAATACTACTCATATTCTTCCACTATCCTTCACCATAAGATTCTATAAATGAGTTTATATTCTGAACTGGTATTGCCTTTGGCTGTCATGCCTCTCTGACAGACAGGAAGATTAAATGTTTGCTGGATAGTTTCAGACCTTTTGTGGTAATTTATTTACATTAGTTAAATTTCCATATGAAATTTTAATAATCTATTTTGATATTCATTTCTCCACATATTTGCTGTCAGGTTGCTATTATTATTAATTAAGAATTAATTAATTTATATTTATATTGTAATTATTAATTAAGAATTAAGGTCCAAAGTAGAATGTTACCCATTCTGGCTTTTGCCCTTCACAACTTAACCTATTCCTAACTTTCCGGTCCTTCTTCTTCTTTATTGTGATCTCCTCCCCAAGCTACTATTGTGATCCCCTTCCCCTGAAATGACTTTTTATTTATTTTGTATATGTGTAGCTTTGGCAGAAGAGGGTGTAAACAGAGCTTTTTAACAATTCCTATGTGCTATGTCACCCCCTACTACTGACTCATTGCCTATGTGAGTTTCCCAGTACACTCTTTTTAACTAGAAATAGCACTCTGGCAAGCACATCAGTGGCAGATCTAGCTAGCTCTTCTTTTAAGGCACCACTCAATTGTTTCTTTCCAATTGCATTTCCAGTAAATATATCCACACCAGCAAAGTGCTGTCTTAATATCATTGACAAAGACAAAATTAACATATAAAACAATAACAAAAAGGTATACAGACTTTGCCCATACCAAGAGGAAAAGCTTTAGCCTTCCATGGAAGAACCTGAAGGAGAAAAGGAGATACTGAATTGTCACCTTGGACTTGCAACATGACTTCTATCTTAACACTGCTTGCCCAAAAAGATTCTGCTGCTTTTGCCCAATTAGTTGCCCCCACTTCCATTTATTTCCCAGCTCCAACCACACTGCTTTTCATATGTCCTTCTATTATCTTCCTATTGTCCCTAATGTTTTTTTTCTTAAAAAGAAGTTCCTCTTTTGTTGACTTTAGCATTCACGATTGATCTTTGATCATTCTCAGTTTCCAGCCTTTTTGGATTTAGCCTTTACCTTGGACGATGTATTAACAAAACAAAAACGGGTAGCAAGGGATGAATATAAAGGAGTGACATGCTGTTATAATAACACTAACAGTAGCCCTAAACTTGAAAATGATCAAAGAATGGTAGTGAACAACAAAAGGAGCACTATTTAAAAGATGTACTGGGGAAAAGGGGGAAATCACGGAAGGATGGGGCAAATAGGGAAATGAAAACAAAAGTAGTACTACTTAATTCTAGTTTCTATGTTTTCTACCAAAAAGAAAAATCTTTAGACAGCAAAGATAAAACAAAATTGGCCAATAGTGAATCAAAATCCAAGATAAATTAGATGTTAAATTAGACTACCTAGTTATATACTCAGTGAGTTCAATTCAGTGGGTTCCATACTATGATCTTGAGTGATGATATGATACTGAATTCTCTTTGGAGCCCTATATTTTAGAGGGAACTTTTAACAAATTGGAGCTAGTCTATAAAAAAGAGACAAAGATGGTGACACAGCTAAGAATCATGCAATAAAATATTAGGGGGAAAATAGCAAAAGTCTGGACAGGAGAACAGAAATCTTAGAGAGGACATGATAGTTATCCCATGAATGTAAAGGCTGTCAAGTGTAATGGGTTGAATTCATTCCTCTTGGCCTGAGACAAAAAAGGTTTATTACAAAAAATCCTGACTAATTAGGGCCACTAAAAAGTGGAATGGGATGCTTTGGGAAGTAATATTTGAATTCCTCATTGCTGAAGAATGTCTACCTGAATAAAAATTAGCTATCATTTATTTAGTACTCTGTACATATTGATTCTCATAACAACCTTGGAAAATGGGTGCTTTTATTATGCCCATTTTATAGATGAGGAAACAAAGTGACCTGCTCAATATCACCCAATTAGCAAGTAGTCTGAGGCTGGATTTGAACTCAGATCTTCCTGACTCTAGGTCCAGCATTTTATCTGCTGTACCCCATAGCTGCCTCTAATAGAAACTGAATTACCATGCATTGGAAAATTTGTAGAAGAGATTCTTGTTCATTTAAAATTTTGACTAGTTTGCTTCTGAGATCCAACCTTAAATCTGTGTTGATTCTGTCACAATGCCCTGAATATAGTAGGTACTCAATAACTATTGTTGATTAAATGGCAGAAATTCAAGTTTTAAGAGCCTTCTGCATGCCTGGATCAGATCCCAGGAATGGGTAAGCCTCATTCCTGTACTAGGGAAATTAACAGAAAAAGGGTGGGAGGCAGAGCATCAGAAATCAAGCACATAATCAAAGATGGTAACAAAGAATGCCAATAACTGTACTAAGTGTACAATCATCTGCAAACAGATGGTTACACACCCACTCTCCATCCACTTTAGTCTTGGATTGTAGCTCTTTCAAGTTAAATAATTTATCATCAGTAGGGAAGATGATCTTGATGCTATTTGTGTCCTAACTGAAGGCATCTGAAAAGTACTGAAAACACCATGCTAAAAAGCATGGGAGCCAATTGAAATATATGATATGTGTCCAAAGGACTGTAAATTCATACATATTTTTTGACCTAACAACACCACTACAAGGCATGTAATACCAAAAGAGATTTCAAAAAAGGGGGGAGGAAATGTCCTATATGTAGAAAAAATATTCATAGAAGCTCTCTTCTTAGGGCAAAAAAAAAATTGAAATTAAGGAGATGCCCACCAATTGGGGAATGGCTCAATAAAGTGTAATATGGGTTGGTGATGGAATGTTATTGTTCTATGGGAGTAGGATGCTCTCAGGAAAAAAAAAACCTGGAACATGCTCCATGTACTCAAGCAAAGTGAAAGTAAAATATTCTGTATACAAAGTAATTGCAATATTTTTGTTTTTTTCTTCTCAGGTTATTTTTACCTTCTTTCTAAATCTGATCTTTCTTGTGCAACAATATAACTATATAAATATGTATACATATATTCTGTTTAACACATACTTTAACATATTTAACATGGATGGGACTACCTGCCATCTAGGGGAGAGGGTGGAGGGAAGGAAGGGTACAAGGGTCAATGCTGAAAATTACCCATACATATGTTTTGTATATAAAAAGTTATAATTTTTTTAAAAAAGTAATGGAAATGTCCTGGAATGGCCAACTGCAACTGATGTTATTATTCTCAGCAGTACAATGATATATGACTACTCTGAAGGAAGAATGAAAAATCCTATCCATACCCAGAGAAGAAACTGATTGTATGATTGTATCTTAATACAAAAGCTTTCTCTCTTTCTCTCTCTCTCTCTCTCTCTCTCTCTCTCTCTCTCTCTCTCTCTCTCTCTCTCTCTCTCTCTCTCTTTCTCTCTCTCTCTCTTTCTCTCTCTCTCTCTCTCTCTCTCTCTCTCTCTCTCTCTCTCTTAAAAATTTATTGTGAAGGTTTTAATTTCATTAGGGTGGGAGATTCATGGTTTCTTTCACAATATGATTTTTATGGAAATGTTTGCATTACTTCCCACATGGTTTCTTAATTGTAGGTGAGGCTAAGGAAGAGAAGCTAGAACTCAAAAAAAAAAAAAATAATAAAAAATAATGTAAAAAAAAGTTAATGTAACAGGAAAACTATTAAATAAATCAAATACAAAAATAAAAATAAAAAGCATGGAAGCAAGCACGCAGCACTGATTCACTCCACTGGTGGCTGGGAAAGTACAAGAACATCAGACATCATCCAGAATCTGGGCAAGCATGCTGTCATGAAAATGACATATAATACTCCAGGCAATCAAGTTTTACCATAATTTTCCATCAGCCTTCATGACTGAAAGTGTCAAAAGTCTCTGATTGACAAACATTATGTATAGGCCTCTGTTTTGCTCCTGGCATTTCTTCTGGAGTTATCAAGCAGCAAATACCATATTGAACAAACATCAGATCTTTCAGGTAAATGACCATCTTACAGATGAAATATCAATTTATTAAGGCAAATTCTGAAAAGAACTTTACTGACAATGACTAAGAGACATTGTCACAGGACAACCTATTTTCTTTTCCTTTATAGAGATGGATAATGGAGGCATCTTTGAAGTCCTAAGGATAATCTCCTTTTGCCATATAATCTGGAAATTTTCTGTAGGCTTTTGTATGAGCAGTTTCTCTCTTCTTTGTAAATATTAGCTGGAATAGGATCATTATTAGGTATTTTGCCACACAAGGGAATTCAACCTCTTCATCTGAATGATCAACCATGATTCCAGCAGTTTGTTAAAGAACAATAATGCCCACTTCATGGGAAAGAGATGATAGACTAATGTTATTCAGAATAAGAAATGTATTTTTCAACTAATGTGGTAACATTTTGTTAAAGTATTATCATATGACCATTTTTGCTTCCTCTCTTCCTCCTTCCTTTTCTTTTCTTCTTTATTGTTGATCATTTAGATGATCAGAGTTCTTAAGTCTTTGAAAATTGTTTATTTTTATATTGATGTTACAGTAAAACTCGTTCTTCTAGTTCTGATCCCTTTATTCATTTTGTATGTTTTTCTATATCTCTTTGAAACTACCTTTTTTAATGTTTTGCATGACCTCACATGTGCTTTCTTAATGAGGTTTAGGGGTGGGAATAAGAAAGAGAATCTAGAATGTAAAAATTGTTTTAAATGTAACTGGGGAAAAACAAAAATATTAAACAAATGAAACTACTTTTTTCCTTCTTTTCTTTCAATACAAGTATTGTATTCGATTACTTTCATATACCACAGTTTGTTAAGCCAGTCCTCAATTGATAGACATCCCCGTAGTGCCCATAAAAAGAGTTGCTATAAATATTTAATGTTCAACTAAAATACCAGCACTTAAATAGTGACACCAAAATAAATGAGGGTCCTCAGATATTTCCAATTATTGTTGAAAGAAGAGATCCAACAAATCAACTGGTCAACCCATCGTTCAACCAAACAAGCAACTCATTAACTAAGAAACCAACACCAACCCATCAACTAACTTAAAATGAGTTAAAAATCCAATAAAGCAAACCACTAGTTAATTAATTCATAATATGAATCATCACTGTCATTATCATTACCCTTTATTCAAGATTCAAATGTATTCTGATTATTTGATTGTTTAGATCATTCTGACAGCAAATATAACCCCTAAGTAAACTATCCTGAAAGCTACTCAGTGACAGTGTCATTCTAGCCTTCTACTAAATATGGAATTTCCCCTTTTGTACCACAGTCTAGCTGCCCCTGCTTTGGAAAAACCACCCACCAGAATTCTGTTTTTAGCTGTCAGAAAGAGGCTGAATCAGGTCTGATGGAATTATACTCCTCAATCTAGAGCCTGAATGCTTAAACTTTTTTTCCCTATTCCCCCCCCAGTCAGTAACTAAGACTACTAGCTCAATCAATCTCCACCAGGATCTACAAGCCTAAAAGCATAAAAAGGATTTAAGTGTGATTACTAATGTTCAGCTATTATTACTTTTATGAAGAGCTCACCTCTTCCTATTCACAGCAGAAAAGAGTTTGGTAATGGTCGACTTAAAGGATTGTCAAGACAGCATCACTCAAATATAATCCTGGAATATTGTCTAGCTGCCACATTTAACTTTGTATGTGTAATGTTGCTCAGCAGAGGGAGATTGAGTCACTAGAATGGAATTTGGAGGATTCACTCATAATGCAATTCAACTCCATTGAGATTACTACATGGCACATCAAATATCCACCCCAACATTCAGGAAGTCAGAAAGCTACATGAGAACCAAGACTTACAGTCTAGCAAATGATGGTTACCACTTGCTTTGTTTCAACTTGGAATTCTCTACTTGTTGCTGTTTGGGAAAGTCACTGTTTTGCCCTTCTGTTCAGACTTCAAATCTTCAACATGGGTGAACCATCCTATGACTCCACTATTCTCCCAACAAAGATAATTGGCAAGAAACTAAAATTTTACAGAAGCATTATGATAGAACAATAATAATCATAAGAAGACATAATGGAAAGATTGCTAGATTGAGAGTCAAAAATTTCAAATTTTTGCTCTCCACTTACAAGTTAAACTGCCTTGAGCAAATCATTTAATTTCTCTTAGACTTAGTTTCCTCTTCTGTAAAATAAGATTAGATTATTTGACCCCTTAAAGCTTTAGGTCACTAACCAAGGAAAACTTGGTTTTCTGATTTTAAATCCTACTTTAGACACTTGCTAAGGTGTCTCTGAAGAAGTCCCTTAACTTCATTTTATTTTTAGACTAAATTTCCTCACCTGCAGAGGGTAGATAGGACTTCTATAGTCCTGTGTATGTGTGTGTATATATATATATGTATGTATGTATGTATATATATGTATATATATATATGTATGTATGTATATATATGTATATATACACACATACATATGATACTTTGTATCTGTATGACCCTGAAAGGTAACTTAACCCTGTTTGCCTCAGTTTACTTATCTGTAAAATGAGCTAAAGAAGGAAATGGCAAAATACTTCAATATCTTTTGTCAAGGAAACTCTACATGGAGTCACAAAGCTGAAAAATGACTGAATAACAAAACAGAGTTTACTTCACTATATTGTTATAAAGATCAAATAAAATAGTAAATGTAAAGTACAATATAAATGTTAGTTATTATTATTATTATACATGGAGATATTATAATATATATATATATATATATTATAATATTATATATTATTATATGGAGAGTTTTTTGTTAAGCTTAAAATGCTATATAAATTTTAGCTATTATCATCATTATTATTATGTTCTGTTACACACAGATTATGAGAACTAATTGGCTGTTTATCCAATTTTCCAATGCTTAACATCACTGACTGTGTGAAAGAAACAAATTTTACTCTGAATTTTGAGCTAAGATCTGACCAAAAGTTTTTATTGATATTGTAAGCAATTATAAGAAGAATTAGTTATATTTCCTATTAGCCAAGGAATTTTGTTTAGAGCAATTTCAATAAACTGTTGTAGTAACAATATTATATAGATGAGGAAATTCAAGTTACAAAAAAGACAAATCAAGGAGTTTTAATTGATGCTTTATAATCAATAACACAAAGAATCAATAACATAGATAAAACCCTGGAAAGATCTGGTCAATGATTCCAACCTACAGGAAAACCCAAAACATTACCTAATCCCCTCATTCTCACTTTTACAATACAGTAAGGAAGATTTAGTTGTTTTACTAGATAGATAGATAATTAAGTAGATTAAGTAGGTAGGTAGACAGATGGATATATATATATATATATATATATATATATATATATATATATATATATATATATAGAGAGAGAGAGAGAGAGAGAGAGAGAGAGAGAGAGAGAGAGAGAGAGAGAGAGAGAGAGAGAGAGAGAGAGAGAGAGAGAGAGAGTCACATTGTTAGGGCAACTTACTTCATGCTGTTATTAGTGCTTTGTAAACCTCAAAACTAACAAATCTGCCCTGGACGTGAAGGCAAAACCTGGAAAATGCACTTGAAATTTTTGGGATGCATCTTATTACGATAAAATTGTTGTTATTATTATTCTCAATATTGTGTCATTCTCTTCTGATAAAGTTCAGATAGAAATAGCCCAAAGATAGCTTATTCTAATGCTATTACTTTTATAGATTTGAAAGACTGGAAATTTATGCAGATAGGTAAAATAGTATTTTCTTATTATTGTTCTAAATTGAAGAAGAGTGTTGGAGTGTAAACTCATCTTCTCTAGATGCACTGAAAATATCTTTGAGACTATTACAATAGTTGAAAGAATGATACACATGATAGATACCTAAGTCTTTTTATTCTGAAAGCTTTTCATTCCATATCATTTGGAGATTTTGAGTATTTAACATGGTGATATTAATTCAAATTTATATTTTTAAATTTGTATGTATCAGATCTTAAAGATGTTGGCACAGTGGATATAACACTAAGCTTGGAATCAGGGAAACTCATCTTCTTGAGTTCGAATCTGGCCTCAGACACTTACTAGCTGTGTGACCCTGGACAAGACACTTAACTCTGTCTCAGTTTTCTTATCTGTAAAAAAGCTGGAGAAAGAAATGACATATCACTCCAGTATGTTTACCAATGTATACTAAGAAAGCCATGACTTAGACACAAACAAAAAGTCCTGAACAACAGGACTGATGAGTTCTGTATTTCGTAATTACTGCATGGCTTTTGTTTTGATCTCTAGACCCATTGCCAGCCATTTTACCAAATCAAAAGACTGGCATTGAATATGTTCACATTGCCTTGTGTCTTCCCATTAAACTTTGATCTCAATATATCAGTCTCATAATACATTCAGTCTCAACTTTCTCTTTGATAACCTTGTGTTCAGTATCTCTTACCTGGAGAAGATAAAGGTATTTGTGATCATTGTCTTCACTGACCTCCCAATTAAAGCTCAAAAACTTCACAAAAATCTCTATCTTTCCTTGGTACAAATTAAGAACTTTGTACTTATTGAGTCCAAATGCATTTTTATTTCAATGGATTTAATTCTACAAACTAAGCTAGATTTTTGTGCTTACTAGTGGAGTCAAATAGCTTAAGACTTGAGAATTTTTTAGTGTCTCCCTTTCATGGCATAACAATATTTAGCTTTATTCAGAAGTGATGATAACAGAGCTTAGTGCACCTATAGGGTCTTATTTCTTTTTGTATCTTAATATTATTGTATGCTTTCTAAGTGGACCTCAAATGCTACTATATTCTCTATCTGGTTCTGTTTTACATATTTGCTCTATAATTAAATCATGAGTGTGAAACTGAGTCAAAGGCTTTGCAATAATCAATCAAGACAGCCAATATATTATTTTATTTTATATTATTTTCTTTATGGATTTTAGTTTCATAAGCTATGAATTATTGATATAAAGTATATAAAAACATATAATTGACATATTTGGAAGGGTCACTGACATTTGCTTCTTTCTGGAATAAACATGTGATACTCTCCATTAAGAAAGATGGAATCAGGAGAGGTAAATGGCACAATAGAAAAAGCACCAGCTCTGGAGTCAGGAAGACCTGCATTCAAATCCAGCCTTGGATACCTATTAGCTGTGTGACCCTAGGCAAGTCACTTAACTCCAATGCTTGAAAAAAATTAAAATTAAAAATAAAAGAAAGATGGAGTCAAGCTTCAATCAGAAAAGAATACTTTGCTGAGAATGTTTGTGGCAGCCCTCTTTGTGGTGGCCAAAAACTGGAAATTACATGGATGCCCATCAATTGGAGATTGGCTGAAAAAATTGTGGTATATGAATAATGTGGAATATTATTGTTCTGTAAGAAATGACCAACAGGATGATTTCAGAAAGGCCTGGAGAAACTTACATGAACTGATGCTGAGTGAAATGAGCAGAACCAGGAGATCGTTGTACACTTCAACAACAATATTATACGATGATCAATTCTGATGGACCAAATCAGCTCCAATAGAGCAGGAATGAACTGAACCAGCTACACCCAGCAAAAGAACTCTGGGAGATGATTATGAACCACTACATAGAATTCCCAATCCCTCTATTTTTATCAGCCTGCATTTTGGATTTCCTTCACAGGCTAAATGAACACTATTTCAAAGTCCAATTCTTTTTGTTCAACAAAACAACTGTTTGGACATGTATACATATATTGTATTTAATTTATACTCTAACATATTTAACATGTATTGGTCGACCTGCCACTGGGGGGGAGGGGGGAGGAGAGGAAAAATTGGAAAAAAAGTTTTGGCAATTGTCAACGTTGTAAAATTACCCATGCAAATATTTGGTAAAAAAAAAAATAATAAATAAAATAAAATTTTAAAAAATACTTTGCTGGAATTTATATACCACTGTGAAGCAGTGGTTATAGGTTTTATCTGAACTCACTGCTTTTTAGCTTGGCAGAAAAACTAGTTTTATCTACTTTCTGTGATATAGCCATTTGATAATTCACTATATTACCAATCCACAAACTTTCTCATTTGTTCTTGATCCAACCTCTGGTTTTATTATGTTAGCCTTATTTCCATATCTTTTTTCCTCACAGGTTCTCTTTCCTTTAATTTCTTTGCTTTTCAAAGGTCCATAGTATCATTTTAAATGATTTTTAATTGTCTATTTTTTTTATCTACTTTGAATCTTTGTACCACCTCAAAATATCAGTTGAAAGGCACCACAGAAATTTAATTCAATCTAAACAGGCATCCCTTCTGCAACCTACTCAACAAGTCATTTTTTTGATTCTCTGCCCCTTTTATGTCAAGAAGTGGGGAAATAAATTTGAATTCGTTTTTTGTATATCTTGGACCAGGGGCCTATATCTGAATGTTTTCTCCAGTTATCTATTTCTTTCCTAATTTTAACTGCATTATTTTTGTTTGTGTAAAAATTAATTTTACATAATCAAAAATTCTCTTTTATTTTCAGTGATCCTCTATCTCAAAGTTTCTTAAACTGTGGATTGTGATCCCATATGAAATCATGTAAGTGAATGTAAGGGTTGAAAAATTATGATTTATTATTAGTAAATATTTGATTTGTATATCCATTTAAATATCTATATATTAGGATCATGTAAAAATTACTCAGGCAAAAAAAGGCCATCAGTGAAAAAAGTTTAAGAGACCCTGCACATAAGGAACAAAGGAGTCCTACAAAATTTCTTTTATGACACAGACATGGTACTGATACCTAAACCAGGTAGGTTGAAAACAGAGAAAGAAAATTATAGACCAATCTCCCTAATGAATATTGATGCAAAAAATCTTAAATAAAATATTAGCAAAGAGATTTTGCATAATATCATTTATTTGGCCATGATCGCTTCCCTTATTCATAGATCCAAAAAATAATTTCTTCATTGCTCCTATAATTTGCTCATGATGTCAGATTCAGAGTATGGGGAGATCGAGTGGACAAGTCTACATAGACTTGACTTGATTCTTGAAAGACAGGCAGGATTTTGACAGATGAAAGAGAGGAAGAAGACCCAAAAGACTCATGATGAAAAATTCTATCTGCTTCTAGGCAAAGAACTGATGCTGTCTGGACATAGATTGAAACATCATATTTTTTACTTACTTTCTGTTTGTTTTTGTTTGAGTCTACTTAACAAAATGACTAAAAGGAATTTTTTTCCATGTTGTCCATATACAACCTATATCTGATTGCTTATCCTCTCAAGAAAGAGACCAGAGGAGGGAGGAATGGATAGAATTTGGAATTCAAAGCTTAAAAAAATGAGTGTTTAAATTGTTTTGCATATAATTGGAGGAAAATATAAAAAAAAAAAGACATGAGTTCAAATTTCACTTCAGATACTTATTACATGGGTGACCTTGGCAAGTCAATTAAACTCCCTGGGTCCCAGTTTCCTCATGACGACTTAAATGGGTCTGATGGTCCCTTCTTGTTCAAGGTTTATGATCATTCCATGACACTTTGGAAACAGAAAATTTTGCTGAGACATTTGATTAAGGAGATAGATTTTTCTGTGTATTTGTTTTCCTGTTTTCTTTGTCCCTATGAAACTTTCGTGTACTGGAATATAAGTTGCCTGAGGTCTAGAGACCACCAAAAATGCTGAGTGATGAGTCTCCCAAATGTTTTTTATATTAGAGATTAAGGGATCCTGGCAGACAGTTGCTATCTCAGAACCCACATTTTTCCAATAACAACCCTGGGAGCCCTGGGAGAATTACCAATTCAACCAGTACAGCTGATTTCTAAATTGCCTCTGTTCCCACTTTCGCTTCTGACCCAGGTGTCAGCAAACTCTTCTTCCTTTAGCTCAGCCAAGACAAATTTGCATTGTTGTTTTTTTAAGGACTCTACTAAGCAACTAAGAAGAAAAGAAAGCAAAACAAAATATAAAAATGAGCACTGACAAGTTTATAGAGCACAGAAACCTTATCCTAACATAATTCTGATCTTGCCCCAGGTTGTCTTGCCTGGCACAGTTTAAAGGAGGTGCCCAACCCCATCCTTAATCCTTCCTTCAATCTTGTCTAACATTAATAATCCCCTAGCATTTTACTGTTTACAAAGCACTCTCATATCCATTACTTCCTTTGATCCTTCCAACAGCTCTGTGTGCAAATTAGGGAAGTTATTATATGCCCCATTTTACAGATTAGTGAACAAAGACTCAAAAAGTCTTGATTTACAGTCAATAATAATAGGTGATATTGATATAACACCTTGAACTTTGCAAAGCTTCTATAGACAATCCAGCTTGAAGTGGTCCCATAAAGTGGGAATGGCAGAGTAGCCCTAGAACCTATTTCTGCATTTCTGCAGTGTTCTTTCCACTAGAAAATTTGCCCTGTGAGGAAGCTCCATTAGTTCATTGATTGTTCCTGGCTATGTTCATTTCTCTCCTTGTGGTTCTAAGTTAATTTGAGGGCAAGTTGGTTAACTTTTTGAGTCTTTGTTCACTAATCTATAAAATATCATTATCTCCTTAAGCCTCTCTTATGCTAGGGTCAAGGACAGATTTGGCTTGCTCTGCCTGCTTCAAAGCTTCTGCCCAAATGGTAGAGTCTTTCTTGCTTCCTAAAAGGAGATTTTTGTTCTCTGCTCTCTGGCAGAGTTGAGGTCTTCAAGCCCATAAATAACCTTTCCTAGTCTAGGTTTTTAGTCCATCTACTTCCCAGGTCATTTTCTGATAATTCATTTTCCAATGCCCATTTTCCCACTCCCAACCCCATGATTTAACAATATCAAATTGCTTTGGCTATTACCCAATTCATGAAGCATGCCTATTAAGCCCGTACTATGTACCAGGCAGAAAAGCAGCTTATTGTAGTGAAGCAAAGGATGCCATCAGGTTTAAACCCCACCTCCGACAAATCCAAGCTGTGTAACACCGAACAAATCATTTGCTTCTGCAGTGTTCTAGGTAAGTCTCTAAGTATAGTTATAAAGTGTAGGGAATAGAATTATCAGCATTTATAAAAGGAGATTCTTCTGGTGGGGAAAGGTCTCTATACCAATGATATTACAGATTTGGTGCATAAAAAATGTGCCAGACATTATACAAGGCTATGTGTCTCTCTCTGTCTTTCTCTCTGCCCCTGTTTCTCTGTCTCTGTCGGAGTCTTTCTTTGTCTCTCTGTTTCTGTCTCTATTGCTCTTTCACTCTCTGTCTCTCTCTCTCTCCTTTCCTTCTTCCTCTCTCGTCTCTCTCTACTTCTCTCTTTTTTTCTCTCAGTCTCTCTCTTTCTATTTATCTATCTCTGTCCCTATCTCACTCTCTCTGTTTATATCTCTTAGCATCAACTGAGTTTATGCAGCAGGAACCTAGAGTTTGTCAACTCCACTCAAATAACATTAACTACTTCTTGGACTAAGTGTCCCTAACCTGGGGTTACTTTATTTTAAAATTTGAATTTATTCAATATGTCCTCCCTTTTAGCCCCCATTTTTTTATTCCAAGACCCTTTGACATCATATTTTCACACACACACATACACACACACACACACACACACACACACACACACACACACTCTTTTCCTCTACTGTCTGACAATAAGGTGGTCCTTCTTACCAAGACCAAATCCTCTATATGTTTCCTCACTTCTGTCCATTTTTTCCAGTAGATTGCCAACCCCCAACTCCCTTCTTATCTCGTTGCTGAAAAGAGCCAAGTCCATAACAGTTTATCAACACATAATCTTGTTGCTGTGTACAATGTTCTCTTGGTTCTATTTACTTCACTCAGCATCAGTTCATGTAAGTCTCTCCAGGCCTCTCTGAAATCATCCTGCTGATTGTTCCTTATACAACAATAATATTCTATAACATTCATATACCACAACCTATTCAGCCATTCCCCAACCGATGGATCTCCACCCACTGTGGGGGAAATAAAAAAAAACTTTAAAAAATCATAGCTGCCCTCACTTACTCACTCACTTCTCAACCTTTCAAGATCTGGCTTCTAAGTTGAACTGAAATTTCTCTCTCCATAGTTACCTATAAGCCCCAGATTGCTAGCTTTCAATCTTTTCTCAGTCCTTAACCTTCTTGTCCTATTTGTTTCATTTGACAATGATAACCATGTTCTTCTTGATATTCTCTTCTCTCGGGGTTTCATGACACTATTCTTTTTTACTTCTCTTTCAAATTGCCTTATTGGCCTGCCTGAATCTCCTTTACTGATTCATCATCCAAAATCATGACCTTATCTGTAAACATTCCTCAAAGCTCCACCCTAGATTTCCTTCTATTTTTTTCTCTACATTCTCTTTTCTCTATCAGTGACTTTATTCCATGGATTTAATTATCGGTATTATTAACTCCAAGATCTATCTCCAGCTCTGTTCTTTCTCCTGAATACCTGATCACCAATTATCTCCTGGACATTTCAAACTAAATGTTTCAGAAACAATGTTCAAAACACAAACTCATAATCTTTCCTACAAAACCCATCCAAATCTATCTTTTTTAATATCCCTATTTTCATCAGAGATACCACCATTCCTCCAGTTTTGCAAATTAATAACGTTGGTATTAAACTCAATTCTTCATTCTCCATCATCCCAATATGGACACTGACTTTCCAAATCTTACCATCTCTGACCCCCTTGTATCTACTCACAGCTACTCATTTCAAAACTTCATCATCTTGAATTAGATTATTGAAATTACTTCCCAATTACTTTTTCTGCCTCAAATTTTTCCCCAATTAAGTCTACCTTTCACACTGTTGCCAAAGTAATTTCCTTAAGCATAGATTGAACTATGTCACTCCCCTACTCATTAAATACTAGTGG
Organism: Sminthopsis crassicaudata; assembly: GCF_048593235.1. NCBI lineage: Eukaryota > Metazoa > Chordata > Mammalia > Dasyuromorphia > Dasyuridae > Sminthopsis > Sminthopsis crassicaudata. The sequence continues at coordinate 693,425,410 of NC_133617.1, forward strand.
CTTTCTATTGCCTCATTTATTTTATTTATATCCCCAGTGCCCAATATTAGCTAACACAGAATAAGAACTTAATAAATACTGATGATTGATTGAATCTTGGTCCCAGAAATGGGGTTCCTACAAAGCTGGCTCCCTGGGAAAAATTTATTCTATGGCCTTTGGCACAAGTCAAGTATCCATTTATTCTTTATTTTATACTCCCACAGCTGCTAGCCTTGTCCAGATCATAACATCCTAGTTCATCTTTTAGTTTTCAGTCTTTTCCAACCCATAATTACACTACCAATCCAGTTAATCTTCCTATAACCCACTATCATCATTTCTTTCCTCTACTCAACTTTTTTTTTTAGTCTTGCACCTCTTTCTACGCTAATCAAATAAAATATAATTATGTATTATATAATACATTATATAATATATACTATATCATATAATATGACTATAAATATACATTTCCAACCCAGACTTTCAAGGCCTCCCACCATTTTATTCCAATCTACCTATACAGCCTTATCTAATATATACTACCTCTCTTAACATAATCACTATATTAGACTGTAGATAGTCCTTGAGAGCAAGAACTGTCTTTCTGTCATAAAGGAAGGAAGGAAGGAAGGAAGGAAGGAAGGAAGGAAGGAAGGAAGGAAGGAAGGAAGGAAGGAAGGAAGGAAGGAAGGAAGGAAGGAAGGAAGAAAGGAAGGAAGGAAAGAGAGAGAGGGGGAAGAAAAGAGGTAGAGAGAGAGGGAAGAAAAGAGGTAGAGAGAGAGGGAAGAAAGGAGGTAGAGAAAGAGAGGGAAGAAAAGAGGTAGAGAGAGATGGAAGAAAAGAGGGAGGGAAGAAAAAAAGAGGGAAGGAGGGAGAGAAGGAAAGAAGAAAATGGGGGAGCAGAAGAAGGAATAGCCAGATGTACTTAGAAACTAATTTCTCCAGAAATGAGGAGTGAGAAGGGATATAGTTAGAGTTGACCTGTTTCACAGTTAAAATATAAAAGTATGGTCTCAAATTGGAATGAGATACCTAAGTTTAAGGCTTTGAAATCTAAAGAATTCTTCAGTAATTTTTAGCTAAAAAGAATAAAAATAATTTGCTTTTCCACAGTTCTTTAAATCTTATGAAACATATTAAATGCATTCATTTAATCCTCACAGTAATATTATAAGGTAGATAGTGTAAATTTCATTCTCCTCATTTTACAAGGGAGGATGACTTGCTTAATATAAGGTGGCTAAATTCCCAAGTCCTGAGATCTTATCATCAAACCATATTAGAGCAGAGGGGTTCTATAGGGAAGCTGTGGGAAATAAGGCTGGAGGAGGCTGGGGTCAGACTATGAAGACATTAAATGTCAAGTTAAGAAATTCAATCTTATTTCCATAGATGTGAGGAGTCATTGGAGGTTTCTGAGCAGAGGGGTGACATGGGTAAAACTTTCATACTTTAATTTTGTCATCTGAAAATTGACTATTCATATCCTTTGATCATTTATCAATTGAGGAATGATTTGTATTCTTAGAAATTTGACACTGTTCTTTATATATTATAGAAATTAGACCTTTATCAGAAACACTAGCTGTAACAATTTTTCTCAGCTTTGTACTTTTCTTTTAATATTTAATCTTCCCTTTAATTTTGTTGGTTTTATTTGTGCAAAAACTTTTTAATTTAATGTAATCATAGTTGTTCATTTTTCCTTTCATAATGTTCTCTAGTTCTTCTTTGGTCATAAATCCCTCCCTTCTCCAAAGATCTGATAGGTAAATTATTCTAAGGAAAATGTTTTTAAGATTTACATGTATATAATGTTTATAAAGCACAATACATAATATCATCTCATTTGACCTTCACATTCACAACAGTACTCTGAAGATAGCTGTTATTGGTATTATTAGAACTAGCACTTCTGGAGGGAGGGCTTATCAAACCCTTTTCTGGACTGTTTATCCATCTTTCATGTTTACCTGGCACTCAGCTCTCACCTGTGGCTCCAAGAGACTGTAGCATGCTCAATGGCCGTATACCAGTAAACCATTCCAGTAAATAGGCTAAAACAAGTTGAGGGTAACCAATGGGCCATGAGTGAGTTAGTGGGGTGTCTACCCCAGGTATGTGGAGACTTCTGCCAGTAGAATTGGCTGATGAGAACCATTTGTTCCAATAGTCACAAAGGCAGCTAAAGAAGGCACTGTGGACTGTATAGAGCTTGGTCAGATATTAAAGATGCCAAGGTTATTCACTACAATCATCTTGACTTTGGTCTTGCCACTAGACTCTGATCACTCTGGAAGATAGAGTGAAACTAGTAATTTTGTGCAATTCTGCCTCACTTAAATTCAATTCACGTATGAGACAAGACAGCACCTTGTGATATTACTGACCTCTTCAAAAACAAAGGACAAACAACAAAGATGGGATAACTAAGGCTCAGAATAATTATATAATTTGCTCATGGTCATACAACTAGTAAGTCAGAAGACAGACCACTAAGAGAAATACCCTTCCAATGTCTCAAGAACGTAGTATTTAGATGTGAGGATTGCTAAATCTTATAAAATAAGATTCTGAACTTCAAATGGGAGGGATCATCTGAGCAAGAGAACAGTGCTGAGAGATGAGAAGGTAAGTGCATCTCCAGCCCAGAGATCTTGCTGAGGGATTATTATTTGAGATGAACACTGACCTTGTAACTTCAGTATGGGAGGACTACAATGGACCCAGTGTGCTGTTTGGCCCAGTCCCAGTGAGGAAAAAATGACTATCCAATTTACTTTCTGTTTAATTGGAAGAGTCAGTGACGGCAGGGTGGGGAATCAAACCCCACAGCTATATAGCTTTATTCTAGAACGATACATTTAATGACTTCACAGACCAGTGCAATAAACCCAGCTCCATTTTCCCCAGTAATGCAAATGATTAATGTCAGCTCTACAGCTTACCCAGGGTCTCCAGGAAATTGGAGTAGATGAATTTAAGAGAGAAACTTCTTGTTTAAACAGAACTACTTTAGAAAATAAACACTCCAGAACTCGATGGTAAATATAGATATTTATGTTGAATGAAAGTGGAAATATGAATTTAATAACATGGAAGGCAGACTTTCCCCCCCCCCTTTACCTTTGGGAACTCATGTTATTCAGAGAGCTTCAGAATGAACTGCCTCACCTATCCTTAGGTGGCTGATGGATCTGAGCCCTACTGAAACAGGCACAGTCAAGTGGACTGAGAGCTAAACATACAATCAATATATCTATGTGGAAGATTTTAAGAGTATCCTTGAAAGCTTCTAAGGACAGTACGATACTGCTTCTAGCTTGGGATCAATTGTGTTAAACCTTCATTTTGCTGTGCCCTTTTTATTAATTTCCCAGAAGTACACACTGGTTCAAAATCCACTTAACATTTTTCTTTCTTTATGAATTGCCAGGATTTAAACATATCTTCAGATTTCAAATACAGTGATCTATACTACTATTGTGACTAATGAATTTTGCCTTGATATGCTTCAATTGATTCATAATAACATTAATGTGAGTACTCTCTACATCAGTCCAGGTCACAACCCATCCATACCTTCTCATCTATGTTTTTTTTTAATATTCAAAAGGAAATCTGCCAACAATCTTCTTTTCATTCTTTCAATTTTCATGGACATCAATAACCTCCTCCTCCATTCTAACCACAAGGCTGTCTCATCTTTTGTGGTCATATACATCTTCAATTATGTCCTTTATACTACTCTTATTATTGTTCACAAATCACAATTGATAACATTCTGTGGTCTGCTTCTACTTATACATTTCTTTCCATTCTATCTTGATTTGATCAGTGTTCCATCACAAGGGTAATATTAGCTATTGGGATAGTGAGCAGTTGGGATCATTGAAAGTGCTTCACAGTTTTCCAAGTACAATCTAAGCCACCCTCTTCCACCTATTAAGTTCTGGTCCAGTTCAATGATCATCTGTAGCATTTTTTCAAAATATGTACTTTGATGAATTAAAACAATAGATTGTCCATGAAACTGCATTCCATAAGCTGAAAGACATGGGTTCTTTATCCATTAGTTTATCCAGTGTAGATGACCAGGTTTTTTCCTCTTCTGAATTGGTCTCAATGAAGAGATCATCATCACTTAACAACCAACTCAAATTACTCTACAAATAAGAATGTTAGATACTCTAAGATTAATAAATGTTGGTTATTATCATTATCATTGTTAATATCTTTGCCCTTTTTGATTAATCTCGTCTAAATAGCCCAACTGGAATGGAAAATCTACAATGAGAAAATGCTGACATCCTATCAGAGATGGAGGATATGAGCAGTTAATAGAGGGCTTTGAATAACAGACTAAGAAATATGAACCTGACTTTATCAAATAGAGGGCCAATGAAGATTTTAATCATTTTAATTTAAGGTGTATTTAATCAAAAATGTGGGGTGATGATGTGGTTAGAGTTGGGTAAATCACAGACGGATTGTGCAAGAATTTTAATGGTGTCCAGTAAAGAATCAGAGGAAAACTTATAGCATGAGGAAATTTTTGAATATTTCAGAAAAACATGGATAAAGATGTGATGGCATGGATGGGCTGTGACCTGAACTGATATACAGAGTATGTCACTAATGGTATTTATTTTTCCACTGATGCAAATCAAAGCAAAATTTATTAGCTACCAATAGGCAGTAATACTATGACATAGTGGAAAGATCACTGTATTTGGGTTCTGCAGTTGTATGTTTAAATTCTGACAACCACAAAGCAAAGAAAACTATTAAATGACCTTCTTACCTTCTGGGGAAAAAAGAAAACATAATCACTTTGTATTATTTTGATGGACTAATCCCCTAACCTTTGGTGACCAAATAGTAGAATGTCCTCAAAGTAAAAGAGAAGTAAAACATAACAAACTATATAAAAACTCAGTAAGAGGGATGCTCTTACACACTGTTTAACAAACTATTTGTTGTCTTTGGATAAAAGACCCTGTAGGTTTCTTCAAAGGACTTTTTTCTCAAATTTAGTAGTATTTGGTCATTCTCCCTTGTATTCTATTCTTAAACATAGAATATTTCTTATTCTGATAACAAGTTCTACTATTTGAATTCCAAACACTCCTGTTTTCTTCGCTGATCCCACTCTTTCTCTACTTTTCCCTCTGCCTGAAATGCTTAATTTATCTATTGTAAGTTGTCACATAAGGCTGCTGATAGGCCATATATTTTCAATGGACCCTGAAAGGTAATAAAAACCAAATCTGTGTCCTAGGCAGCTGGAGCTGCTATCAGCAAGAAACCAATGTTCCTTAACATGCTAATAAATTGCTTTGCTTTCAGTTTGGCCTCCTATCTTTGACCCACAGTCATTAGACCTTCAGTATCAGGTATGTCTCTCCCAAGAGATTCCATACTTCTCAGTCACAAAAGTTTCCCAACATATTCCTTCTTCTTTAGTAATGATGACCACTGATTGACTTAGGAGGCTCCATGATGTTCCACGGCTTGACTCAGCCAGGACAACCAGCTGTGTCTGGGGTAATAGTAGCTGTCTAGGATGATGCACTGAGAATATGCCAAGAAAGAAGTGAAATTTGAAATCTCCCTCCACTATACCAGACCCCTTCTCTCATTGCTGCTTTCCTTCTAGATCTCCATTTGGGGAATGGGCTCAAGTCTCTTATACTTCATTCTCTTCCCATCTAGGTTTCTGACTCTTCATCATGCCCTCTCTCTAGGTACTCTCTTCTCCCTTTCCCCACACTCCTTTTTATTTATTGTCTTTATCATTAAAATGTAAACTTTTGAGAGATAGAGACTGCTTTTTGCTTATATTGTATCCTTAGCACTTAGCATAGTACTTAGTATATAGTAAATATTTAATAAATGTTTATTGATTAAAAATCAATTTTAGCACCACTGAAGTAACAGAAAATGGAGCCACAGAATAAGAATCCATTTTATGATGGGAGATTGGATCTCTCTATCCTCCTATTCCAGAAGTGCAGGGACTACTCACAGAACTGATACCACATAAGAGCTTTGACTTCCTCCATTTCTGATGTAAACCGGTTTATCCCTTCTTAGGGATAGACCCCTAATTATAACAGACTAAGAAGTGTGTTCCCCATTGTAAGGAATCATGTATTGATGCACTAATTGATATAGGCATCTGATCAATTTAGGCCACTTAAACTAAGCTCTAGAGATCCACTAGCCTCAGCCTCCTGGGAACTGGGATTATAGGTAAGTGATACTATGCCTAGCTAGAATTCAATTTTTTTCCATTTTGTGACAGTTAGAGCAATGGACCAAGGAAACGTGGCTTAAAATCCCATCTTATGGGATTTCTTATTTTGACTATCTGATACTGGACAAGTACCTTAACTTAGATATAACATATAGATATCTGTCCTGATATGTAAAAAGAGATGGTTGAATTAGACAACTTCGCAAATATCTTCCAGCTCTAAATTTATGATCTTCTGATGAATTTAGTTATTAGTTTTCTAAATTAGATCCTTATCCAAGGACCAATGATTTGATATAATACATTAGACCCCAGAAACATAAAGTGAATAAATGTAAAAGGTAATGCTTGAACCGAGCTTTTCCTCACTCAGATCTCTACCATACCATCTGTCTCATACCTTTGAATGAACTGAACCCAGTCATATTGGTATTCTTGTGACAATAAAACCAGAAACCTGGAGGAAGTTGCAATCAAATAGAGGAATGCTCACAGGTTCTCCTTGGATGGGCAAACAAAAAGGTTGACAGACATGATTTCATTATGTGCCCAAAGTCAATATGAACCATGAAGTCATATTATCATGCAAGATGAACATAAACAAGAAGGTCAACATGAGGCTAATTGCAGCTTACATAACAAACATCTGCAAGGTCAAAAAATAGAAAGATTGTAGGAGCAATTGGACAAGAGCCTCCAAACCAAATCAACACAATTCTTTGGTCCTCAGTGGTTTCAGTGCAAACTTAAACACAAGGACTGATGACAAAAAAGTATGTTGTAAATATGGTGTAAATATGAAGGAATGAAATAGGTTGAAAGCTTATAGGCTGTTGAGTAACTTTAGGTTCAATGAGTCTTTTTTAATTAATGTTTTATTAATGCTTTATATATATATATATATATATATATATATATATATATATATATATATATATATATATATATATATATAAATAAATACACACACACACACATAGTTGTCACTACCCTGTAACCCAGGGTAAGAGAACTGTCCCTTTTAACTAAGAGCTAGTGTTACCAAACAAACCATGTATGCTATGTGCTTCATACCATACCTAAGGACCCCACCTCTCTACCATTAGTCCTCTGTAGTTGAGGCTGATCCTCACTGATTAGAGTTTTTCCCTCTTTCTCATTTGGTTCTTCTTACTTCACCTGTACCAATTCATGTTTTTTGTTTTATTATATTTTATTAAGCACCTATTATATATGCTCCCTGTGCTAGACATCAAACACACACACACACACACACACACACACACACACACACACACACACACAATTTCTCTACCCTCAAGGGGGACATATATTCTACTGAAGGGAAACAACATGGACATAGATAAATAAATGCAAAATATGTCCAATCTAAATACAGATGAAGGAAGCTAAATGGTGCCATGGTGTATATGTCCAAGATCACATAACTTATGTGATACTGAGCAAGTGAGTTAATCCTTTTTGCCTCAGTTCCTTCATCTGTAAAATGAGGTGGAGAAGGAAATGGCCGACCACTCCAGTATCTTTACCAAAGCAAACAAACAAACAAAACAAATGGGTTCAGACGTGACCAAAATAACTGAAGGATGAAAATGCAGGTGAATATTGGGAAGGAGGGGTCTATCAGCATAGTGCTCATTTGTGATAAACCCATTAGCTGAGCTCTGAAGGAATGAGGGAATTCTATAAGGTAGACATGAAGAGGAGTGCACACTAGGTGTAAGGAACAGCTTATATTTAAGTACAGAAAAGGAGTGTATAAGGAACAAAAAATTAGACTAATTTTGCTAGAACAAAGAGGGTAAAAAGGCAATAACAATGTAAACATAAATTGAAATCAGGCTAGGAGGGTTTTAATGCCAGAGAAGGCATTTTGTCCTAGAGGCAAAAGGCAGCCATTGAATTTTCTTGAGCAGTGGACTGATATGGACATTTTTTAATTAAAACTTTTTATTTTCAAAACATATGCATGGGTAATTTTTCAGCATTGACAATTGCAAATCTTTTTGTTCCAAATTATCCCCTCTTTCCCCCTTACCCCCTCCCTTAGGGGGCAGGTAATCCAATACATGCTAAATATGTTAAAATATATGTAAGATCCAATATATGTATACATATTTATACAGTTATCTTGCTGCACAAGAAAAATTGAATTAAGAAGGAAAAAAACTGGGAAAGAAAACAAAATGAAAATGCAAGTAAACAACAAAAGAAAGAGTAAGAATGCTATGTTGTGGTCCACACTCAGCTCCCACAGTCCTCTCTCTGGGTGTAGATGGCTCTCTTCATCACTGAACAATTGGAATTGGTTTGAATCATCTCATTGTTGAAGAGAGCCACGTCCATCAGAATTGATCATTGTATAGTCTTGTTGTTGCCAAATATAATGATCTCCTGGTTCTGCTCATTTCATTCAGTATCAGTTCATGTAAGTCTCTCCAGGCCTCTCTGAAATCATCCTGTTGGTCATTTCTTACAGAACAATAATATTCCATAACATTCATATACCATAATTTACTCAATCATTCTCCAATTGATGGGCAGCCATTCAGTTTCCAGTTTCTTGCCACTACAAACAGGGCTGCCACAAACATTTTTGCACATGTGGGTCCCTTTCCCTTCTTTAACATCTCTTTGGGATATAAGCCCAGTAGAAATACTGCTGGATCAAAAGGTATACATAGTTTGATAACTTTTTAAACATAGTTCCAAATTGCTCTCTAGAATGTTTGGATAAGTTCACAACTCCACCAACAATGCATCAGTGTCCCAGTTTTCCCACATCCCCTCCAACATTCATCATTATTTGTTCCTGTCATCTTAGCCATTCTGACAGGTGTGTAGTGGTATCTCAGAGTTGTCTTAATTTGCATTTCTCTGATCAGTAGTGATTTGGAACACCTTTTTTATTACTACAAATAGTTTCAATTTCTTCACCTGAAAATTGTCTGTTCATATTCTTTGACCACTTATCAATTGGAGAATGGCTTGAATTCTTATAAATTTGAGTCAATTCTCTCTATATTTTAGAAATTAGGTCTTTATCAGAACCTTTGACTGTAAAAATGTTTTCCAAGTTTATTGGGGAAGAGTATTTAGGAAGAGAGGGGGAGGCTAAGAAGAATGAAGAATGAGAAAAGCTATTGGATTTGTCAAATAAGAAGCCACATTAGATAGAGCAGTTTCAGTGGAATGATAAAATCAGAAGACAGATTACAAAAGGTTGAGAAGTGAATCAGAAGGAATAGAAATGTAGATAGATTTTTTTTTATAAATTTTGAATGTTCATGGGAAAAGAGATTTAGGACAATAGCTTGAGGGGAGGCATGTCCTTGGATTGTAGAAAGAAAAGAAAAAATAAAGAATAGAAGCTGTGATAGTATAATAGTCAAGTAGTAAAGGTAAAAAGAATTGCCTTGCTGTAGTGAGAGTCCAGTTGAGATTAACTAACACCAATTTACAACACCATTGTGTTACATCCTTCAGAGCTTTTCAATAAGAATGGAGAAGGCAAATGATGGGAATAATCATGAGTGGCAAGAGAACGAGAAACCTTTCATACAAGTCTTTCCAAGTTTCTCTGAATTCTTCATATCCTTCCTTCCTTATAATGCAGTAATATCCATTGCATTCATATGTCATAACTTCCTTAGGCATTTCCCAATTGATAGACAACCACTTGTTTCCAGATTCATTTGAATTTTGTCATTGTCATTGTTTCACAAATGGTACTGCTTTGAATATAATCTGTACTTATGAAATTTATTTATTGTATTTATTTCCCACTTTCACTTCCTTGGAGTATGTATGGTCAGTAGTGGGATCTCTGGATCAAAATAGCTAATGTTTCTAGTATAGTTCTAAATCATTTTCTAGAAGAGATTAGTAATATCTTTCAGAGAAGACTTAGATAGTACTAGAAATCAAGAACATCACCCCCCACCAAAAAAAAAAAAAAAGAAAAAAAAGAAACTAACTGTATCTTCACAGACAGGAAATGTCTAATTACTCATGTGAGAGCAATTTCAGGATTAGTTATTTCTATGAAGTCACGTAACTGACAATTTCTAGCAAAATTCAAATTAGACTTTTCAAATTAGAAAAAGAAAGATAAGAAAAATCACTACACATAATTACAAAAGTTCCCAAATGATTACCTTCTTAAAAAAACAATAAAAAAGGAAATGAGGAAAAACAAAAGTAGATAATTATCACTACTTCCCACAAAAGTTTAATTAGTGTAAAATTGTTGCCATAACTAAGAATCAGAAGACCTCAGCATCATCATAGCTAACAAACACTTGATCTCTTTGCCAAATATAAAAATTCACAATCAAGGACCTCACAAGTTTAAAATACATACTCATTTAGATTATGTATTCATTTGCAAAATACTATGGAGAGATCAACAAGATGGCAAATGTTTTCACCTCTAACTCTCCTCCCCTAATGACTTCAAAGTAAGAAGATATTTATGAAATCAGTAGTAATTAAAGTGACATCAGCAAGAGAAGACCCAAACATTTCTACATAATATAAAGTTTTCTAAAACAAATGATTACATGAAGTATTGTGCCATCTTGTACCTCACCTCATAAAAGAGAAAACACTCATTTTAATTAACTATAATGATGAAAAAATATATCCCAGTGCTCAACACATAATAAGGGCCTAATAAATATTGATTGATTGCAATTTGAAAGGTTTGCCCCAGAATTATAGATAGGTCCATCAAGATGAGAAGGGGCTTCTGTGCTCAAAAGAAAGGGACCAAAAAGCCTCCATTTCTTGGAAAGTGTATCTCCAGTTCCCTAGGTCAGTGCTAAACACATAATAAGTGCCTAATAAATATTGATTGAAACTTGAAAGAAGGATTGTCCTAGATCTATAAGTTAGTTCCATCAAGGGAAGAAGGGTCTTCTATGCCCCAAGGCCTTCAGCTTTTGGAAAGTGAGAGACTGTGGATGCAGAATGCTTCCTATGCTATTATTAGTTGGATTATCCTAATTGTAAGAGGTTTTCTGGGTGGCAAGGAGAAATGGATAAGATGCAAGATATTCAATGTGATATAATAAAAACATCAATTAGGTGGCATAGTGGATAGAATGTTGGACTTGGAATTAGGAAGACCTGAGTTCAAATGTGGTCTCAGACACTTCCTAGGTGAGTGACCAGGGGCAAATCACTTAATGCTATTTGCCTCAGTTTTCTCATCTGTAAATGAACTGAGAAGGAAGTTCCACATCATTTCAGTATCTTTGTCAAGAAAATCCCAAGTGGGGTCATAAAGAGTCAGACACAACTGAATGACAACAATCAATAAAATTTATTTTTAAAAAATACTTTAAAGAGAATGATGGCAGAAGATTCTGATGATCATCATTGAATAAAGCAGTAAAAAGCAGTGGAGGTAAAAACAAATCTACAGAAAACTTGACACAAGATCCAAATGAACCACCTCATCCTTCCCAAGAACATTCAGGGAAGAAATTGGCAAGAGAACAACAAAACAAATGTAAAATGGAACAAATTTGTCAACCTTTCTACCATGATCTGTCTTCGTTATGAGTGGTCTAAATACCTCATTTGGACTCTAATTTAACTCCAGTGCCTTATGGGATATAAAAAAAGAGAAATGCTACTTTAAAAAATGAAGTTGCCTATCCATCCTGGAGGAAACATGATCTTGAAAACATCCAAGAGCCACTTCAGAAAGATGAACATTAAACAGATAATAAATGACAAAGATGGGATTTCAACCCTAGTCCCCAATTTAAAGCCAGAATTCTTTCCATATTCATACGACTGATGGGAAGAAGCCCAAAAATTGGGAGGAGGAAGTTTTGGATGATATTAATACTTCAGTGAGGTTACTGGGTGGACATCAATAACTTCTGATCCATGAATATGTTTCTTCTCTCAAAAAAATCTATATACAAATGATCCATACACAAAACATGGATATTCTTTATGATTAATGGAGAAAGGAACAGGCAGGCTTTCATAGACTGTATCTTCATAGTCATCCAATGGACTGAAAGGTGCAGAGAATACAAGACCTGGCATTGTTTACTGTTAATTGGTTTTTTTTAACATCTGACAATAAAATAAGATATAACTTTAGTGACTTTTCTCCAGCAAGATAACTGCCGTGTCTATATTAAGATCACACAAGATGATAACTTGATAAATGAAATCATAAAAATGTATAAAGCAAATCACTGAAAAGATGATTCACAATAAAAATTGGAATAATAAAACCAAAAATATGTAATTATTTGAATCTTGTCAATTCTACCTTTTCAAGTTCTTGCCTCCACCCCCTTTTTCCCTCTATTTTAATTCAGACCCTAATTACTTCTTGCCTGGAATATTGCAATAGCCTACCTTACAACTGGTCTCTTTGCATCCATTTTCTTTCCCTTTAAATTCCACAGGTGCTCTAATAACAGTCAGGTTACATACCCCCTTCTACTCAAAAATCTTCCTTGGCTCCCTATTGTCACTAGAATAAAAAATAAAATATTGCCTTCCATTTAGAATACTCCACAACATGGCTTCTACCTACTTTTCTAACTTTTTTTCATATTACTTCCTTTTTACGCACTCTCTGTTCAGTCAAAATGAACTACTAAATTTTTCCTATAGATAATGTGCCATCTCCCACCTCCATACCTTCAAATAGCTCCTCTTCTATATCTAGAATAAATTTATCTTCATTCTATTTCATAAAATTTCCATTTTCCTTCATATTGCAGCTCTAATAGAGCTATAAAGTATTTCCTGATTCTTTTCATTTATTAGTGCTTTCTAAATCTTACAATTATTTTGTATATTCTCTGCATTTAATTACCTGTTATATTCCCTTCCTCTTCCACCAGGTCATTTCCTGGAATGAAATATAAGCTTCTAGAAGCAGGGTCTCTTTAAAATCTTCTATCCACAGAACATAGTGCTTTGCCTATTATTTGTTATTGAGTTCTTTTTCAATTGCATCCAACTCTTCTTGATCCCATTTGGTTTTTTTTGTTTGTTTGTTTGTTTTGTTTTATTTTTTGTTTTGTTTTTGTTTTTGGCAAAGGTACTGGGGTGGTTTGCCATTTCCTACCAGTTTTACTGGTGAAGAAACTGAGGCAAAGAGGGTTAAGTGGCTTACCTGGTGTTGCACAGCAAGTAAATGTCTGGAGTTGGATTTGAACTCAGGAAGATAAATCTTCTTGACTCTAGGCCTGGCATTCTATCCACTGTGCCACTTATTTTGCTCTTGAATGTTATAGAGGGCATTTTATACATGTTTGTTTTATAATATAATATTGGAATTATATTCAATGACACTGATTATTAATAACAAGAAAAAATAAATCTGAGAGATGGATGCTTGCCACTGTTATTAAAGATATCCAGAACAAGTTCTAAATTGAACAGAGATTCCCTATAGAAGATGAGGTCTTCTAGTTGCTATTTGTGGACAATATTATAATGATTTCATCAAGCTCCAGAACTTTACAGAAGTGGTTCTTAAACTTTTTTCTTCTTGTGATCACTTTTCACTCAATAAATTTTTACTTGTTATATAAGTATAAAAAATAAGTATACAAAGCAACTATTTTCTGATAGTAAATCATAATTTTGAGACCCCCACATGCAGTTATGTGACTCCGTTTAAAAAGCTGGGCTTTATAACACTTCTATCATGAAATCTTCATTTCTCAAAAAATGATCAAAGGAACAATCCATAACTGGATGAAAAGGACTTATTGTCTCAACTACATAAAGTTCATTGAATTATCATATCTTGAGTAGCCACTGCAGATGGGCAATGGATATGGTCCAAAACTGAATAGAAGGAGATGAGGCTGGGGTCCTGCATTCCCATACTCCCAAAGCTCAGTTGAACAGTGGAGAGGAGTTCTTAGGGAATAATCACAATGTCTATTATGGAGAGATATCCTAGAACATTGCTGAGAATTTAGGGAAATAGATGGACAGACTGAGACAGAGAGAGAAAGACACAGAGAGACAAAGAATGAGACAGAGACAGAGAAAGAGAAAATGAGAAGGAGAAGAAAGGAGAGATGAGAGACAGACAGAGACTGAGAGATAAAGAAAGACAGAGAGCGAGAGATAGACAGAGACAGAAAGAGAGACAGAGAGGCAGAGATCAAAAACCGAAAAACAGTCAGAGACACACAGAGAGACACAGAGACAGACAGAAAGAGACAGAGAGACGAAGAAAAATAGAGGGAGATGGAAAGGGAGAGGGAGAGGAAGAGAGGACAGATAAAGACAGAGAGAGAAAGAGAGACAGAGAGAGAAAAAAGAGAGACAGAGAGAGAAAGAGATAGAGACAGAGACTTAGAGAGATAGAAAGAGAGAGACAGAGACAGAGACAGAGACAGAGAGAAATCCCATTAGGCAGAGATTCTATGACCCCTTCAGGCTGCTGCTAGAGAAATGACCATGTGAGCTAGACAAAGGGGCAGCTCAAAGGGAAAACAGGGCAAGTTCTAGCCACAGAGTTAATGTACCGGCTGGTAGCTTCTTGTTTTAACGAATTATTCTTCCCATCTAGGTTATTTCTCCCTGTCAAAGGAAATACACGCATTGCCCCAACCCTCTGCATTCCGGCATCCTGGAACAAAGCTCCATCCACTGAGCCCTCGCTATGTCTCCGTTACCAAGGAGCAAAAGGAGCCTGGCGCCCAAGACTTGGAGCTGCTGCCTGGGCTGTGAAGCCCAGGGCCCGCTGCTGCACTGTCCCTGACTCTCCTTGCCCCTAGAGAAAGAGGAGGGACCCGGGAAGAGCACTTCACACTGAGCTTACCTCTGACTGCCAACTGTGGGCAAGCTAAGCCTTCCATGGGACCAGCTCTCAGGGCTGACCCCAGTCCCAGGCGCACACAGACCCTTCCCCGTGCACCAAGGGAAGCTGCAAGTGGAAAATCAGCCCCCAAGGAGGCAAGCCGCCTCGCAGGCCACTCAGTCTCAGGCCAGCCAGAGCCAGAGGCTGAGCCTTTGGATTCTGACGCTTCGGATCATTTGAGCTCCACGCTGCCTGCCTCTGGCACCAAGGCCCGATCCAGTTCCATCCTGTCAAGATCAGGGCTCATTGCAACCCCTGGATCTGCAATGTTTTCCATTCCAGCAAACCCTCCCCGGACCGGGGGCCCAAACCCACACTAGCCAAAGGCCCGGAAACATTTGCATTGGCAGCCAAGGGTTTCCCTGATTTTTCCACTTGGAACAATGATAAATGACTTAAGCTTCATCATCCCTCTTTGAAAGTAGAATTTTTTTTTGTTTGACATTTATTTACCATTTGTATAAACACTAACACCTATAAACCACGGCTTGCTGTTTGACTGCTTGGCTGGGGCAGCCCTTTAAGACATAAATTATGACCACCTCGCTAACGAATGACATGAGGGACGTGAAGTTTTATTTACCGTTGGCACGAGCCTTCATATAAAATTAGTGGCATGAGAAAGCCAGGTTTTATGAATGTTCATAGTCAGACCTATTCATGGGCTGATGCTTTTTTTTTTTCTTCCTCCTCCTTCTTCTTCTTCTTTAAAAAAAAAGAAAAAAAAAAAAAGATTTGACATAAGACTGTGGCCTGTGTGTAATTTCACTGCCTGGAGCAAGGTTGGGGGAGCGGCCTGCCCCATCTGGCAGTTTCCCTCTGACTGGCACATAGTTAAACAATGATGCAGTTTGACAAATTTCAAACCGGGCTTATGAAAAAATAACATAAACATAATAGTCACTCTGAGTAGCTTGTCCACCTGTGCAAGCCGGCATGAAGTGTGAAAGTCAAGGCTGCTGGTAATGAATAAAGATGCCCAGCCAGTGGGATTAGGTCGTTGCGAATGTAAATCACTGTCAGATAAAGCTTGGGTGTTTCCCCCCAGTGTTCACATTTTGATCAGTGCGTTGAAGAGAATTAGCTCTTTAATGCAGATGTGCTCACTCAGAACTTTTTTTCCCACAACTGTGGGGCTAGCTCTTCTCCCATCCAGTATGTCGACATGCCATGTAACCAGCCCCCGCCTCTCCTGCTGTACCCTTACCTTTAACTCCCGTGATGTACACGGCTTTGCTTGATTGAGAGGGTCACTGGATCTTGGGGGGAAATTGGGGGCAAATTTCAAACTTATTTTTTTTAGATTCTGATGCAACAATCCCCAACGAGGCATCTGTTAAGAGCTGCAGCAGAGCGCCATCTCAGAAGCAGAAGGACTGGGTTCAAATCTCCTCCCATCTCCCTACCCCATACTGGCTGTAGGGTAAAGTCATTTAACCCCTAAAAATATAATATCTGTAAAAGTAAAAGGAGATTCAAAAGCTGAAGGAAGTGGGAAATGGCTTCCTGGCAACCAGAGAAAGAATCAGCTGAGATAAGGAGACTGGCCAAGTCCATTGTAGAGTCTTTCCTGGGAGGGGAGCTCTGAGAGAATCCTCTGCAGCAGAGTAAGGCCAGGAAGACTGCAGCATCCTTGCCCCAACCACACTTCCTGTCTTGCCTCCATCCCCAATCTCCTATCTTCACTCAGAACTTCTTCTGGCTCCCCTCCTCCCCAAGTTTCCATAGAAAGTGTCCCACACCAATAAAATCACAGAGTTCTTGTTTTTGTTTTTTGTTTTTTAATTTTTTTTAAAAAGATTTCACTGTCAGTGATCTTAGTAATTCAATTCATTTATTAAGCTCCTACTCTATAAAGTATTTTGGTAATAATCAAAAGCCTTAATTTGTAATCATGCTATTAAAAGCAATTAAAATGCCTACATACTTCAGTCTTAGGGAGTTAACCTTAGGGAGTTAAAGACAGAAAGTTGCCAAAAACAGCAATTATTTTCATAGTAGTATTTCTTGTGATCAGTAAGAGCTGGAGACAGGGGCAGCTAGGTGGTGCAGTGGGTAGAGCACTAGACCTGAAGTCAGGAAGACCTGAGTTCAAATCTGGCCTCAGACACTTAACACGCCTTAGCTGTGTGACCCTGGACAAGTCACTTAACCCCAATTGCCTCAGGGGGGGAAAAAGCTCAAGACAAAGCCTTGTTCATTCTTACCTGACTTTTCACAATCCCGTTTGGGATTTTCTTGGCAAAGACACTGGCATAGTTTGCCATTTTCTTAGCCAGTTGATTTTACAGGTGAGGAAATTGAAGCAAGCAGGGACAAATGACTTGCCCAGGCCTGGTACTCTATCCACTGTGCCACATAGTCACCTTAGAAACAAAGTAGGTACTGCTTGTTTGGAGAATGTCTGACTGTAAATCAATAACCCTGTAATTAAAATTCATTTATTTGTCCGGTTGTTTGCTTTTTTTTTCTTGTGTTTTTTTTCCTTTTTATATGATTTTTCTTGCAATATGACAAATATGAAAATATCTTTAAAAGTATTGCACATATATAACCTGTATCAGATTGCTTGCTGTCTTGGAGAAGGAAAAAGGTAAGATAGGGAGGGAGATAAAATTTGGAGCATAAAATCTCACAAAAAAATGATTTTAACTATCTTTACATGCATTTGAAAAAATAAAATACTATTGACCGGGGGGGGGGGAAGACTTTGACCAGCAGCAGTCATTTAACTATATCTCTATTCTTCCAGGAAATTGTGACTGAGACTTCAAAACATGAAGTAATGTGTAGGACCTGCTGAATTGGCACTTCACATTTCACTGCATCTCTCCACTAACCCAAGCAATCCCCACAAGGTTCTAGATTTTTTTACATACTAGGCAAAGATTTTGGTCTTCTCCTCCTATTCATGGTCATTTTCTCCAAGACGGCTGTAATGACAGAACATTCTTCCACCTACCAGTCATCTCTAAGAGATTCGTACTTCTCAAAATCATAGAGTTGCCTTTAAGATGTCAATCTCAAGGTTACTATTCAATCACTTATGCTCATACAAGGAGCACAAAATAGAATAGGTCAATAGGGATGCAGGGCTCAGGTTTATGCTACACTAAGCCAACACACGTTTTAGCTGCCATGTTCTTACGTTGACCATACTATCAGGGTAGGAGAAAGTTGGATTCTTCTCTGCCTCTCATTGTAAACTTAGGGGAAGAGAGAGAGACAGAGAAAGAGAGACAGAGAGGGAGAAAGAGATACAAAGAGACTAAGAGAGGGAGAAAGAGAGAGAGAGACAGAGACAGAGACAGAGAGAAAGAAAGAGATACAAAGAGACTAAGAGAGAGAGAGAGAGAGACAGAGACAGAAAGAAAGAGATACAAAGAGACTAAGAGAGAGACAGAGAGAAAGAAAGAGATACAAAGAGACTAAGCGAGAGAGAGAGAGAGACAGAAAGAAAGAGATACAAAGAGACTAAGAGAGAGACAGAGAGAAAGAAAGAGATACAAAGACAGAGAGAGAGAGAAAGAGATAGAGAGAGAGACAGAGATACAAAGAGACTAAGAGAGAGAGAGAAAGAGATAGAGAGAGACAGAGAGAGAGAGAAAGAAAGAGATACAAAGAGACTACAAGAGAGAGAGAAAGAGAGAGAGAGAGAGACAGAGAGAGAGAGAGAGACAGACACAGAGAGAGAGAGAGAGAGAGAGAGAGAGAGAGAGAGAGAGAGAGAGAGAGAGAGTGAGAGAGCAAAAACTGTCACAGGCAGGAGAGAAAACCAAATAACCCACATGAGAAATGCATAATCCAAAAGTACCTGTCTCTTCATCATTGAACCATACCATCTGCAAAAGGTTCCAGAGGACCTCCTCATCCTCACTCTCCATAGGATTATTCTACTTCAAATGTCCCTTCCATATTTATATAACTACATACACACACACACACACACACACACACACACACACACACACATACTACAAAACAAGTTTGGATATAACTATAACCATTTATTGGTTCCCTATTCTTTCCCCAGCAAGTAAAAGTAAAGTCTCAGATAGCTTTTCTCTAAACAACAGCCAAACCTCATCACAGAAACTGACTGCCTCAAGTTCTCCTAACACAAACCATTGATCTGGCACAGCATTGTTACACTGGCAGAGACTTCATACTACAGTTCTATTATCAGAAGCTCCCTTGATCTATTGATCCCAGCCAGGTCAAGCACGTGAAACACACAATGAAGAGAAGAGAAATGGGTCTCCCATAGGGTACAAGTGTTTTTTTTTTTTAATCTTGTAGTCATCCCAAACAGTCACACTGGAAGTATAAGCCAGACTCATCACCAGGAACTAGTTAGTTTTAGAAAGCTGTGTGAGAAAATCAGTGTGTTTTCATATATTTCAGAGTATATGGATACAGTACTATTGTATTGATACTTGAGATGACATGAAAATTTTCTATCATTTCCTGAACCCAAAAAAGACAACATCTTTGGTTTAGACCAGAATTGAACAGATTTAGCTCAGAAAGTCAAGAGTCTTAACAACTTTTAAGATCGCAAATTCTACAAAAACCAGATAGTTTTTGAGATAACATTGGTGCAGTAGTCTACAACTTTAACCCCACCACCAGCACTACTAACAACAACTACCTCTCGATTATTTTAGAACATTAATGGAGCTCTTTCATTCTGGTAATGAAACCACTAGTTTTGCTGAGTTTTGGCCCTGAATATATAGAAAAAATATGAAGTAAGTAAAATAGAATCTGGATGTTTGTGATGAGGAATAAACTGACTTCTTGAGTTGAGGGTTAGTAATTATGCAAAATGCAGGCAGAGTGAGGGCCAAGCATAAGGCCACTGAGAGTCAGAAGCCAGGGATCGTGGAACAGGGGCACAGCCTGGGTCCATTTAATACTCTCTAGTGACCCACTGTAGAGGAAACAGGACAAGGCAGGACCTGTCCTTTCAATCAAAAAGTGCAGAAAAAAGACAGATTGGCACTGTCAGAGGGCTCTGATCCAGGAAGTGAGACTGGAGATTATGACAAAACAGAAAAAAAAATTCACATACTTTGAAAAAATACTTTGGATTAAAAGACTAAGAACTAAACCCAACAGAAGAGTAACTTCCCAAAAAATAAAATTAAAGTCTTAGCAGGAAAGAAAATTTATTTGGCCACAATGACTCAAAGAGTAGATGGAGGAAATTAAATGAGTAAGAGATAAAAGCAAAATCAGGCTTCTCGAGGAAAAAGTTGAGTTTATCCTCCACTTGCAATGGCTCACTGATCTCCCTTTGCCTATCTCCCATATAACTTTTTTAAGACTGAATTCAGTCTTTAGCCAAACTCTCCATCATTTCCATTGGAAAAAATGAAGTGAGAAAAAGAAGGTAATTCAGACCTCCAAATCAACAGCTCTCCACACAACATTTAATTTTTAGAATCTTGGAATATAATCCAATAACCCGTGTCTCAGACCATTATTTGTCTTCTGTTAACCAGTAATTCTCACCTTCCTCCTTGGACCCATTTCTTAGTCTGTTACCCTGTGTTACAAAGGGCTGCATAGATTATTAGGGGAGAACTTGTTTCCCCTCACAGGTGATTTAGGCAAAGGGTTAGGAAGTTCTCTGTGAGGAAGGCACCCCAGGTTTCCCCAAAGCAGCCCTAACACAAAAAGTGGCCAACATTGCTTTCCAAAGAGGCTGCTGGTTTGAGAGTCATCCATGCCTGCACATCTGTTCCTTGGCTGGCTGAGAAGCTGCATGGTGATGCTAATGGAATTCACGATTCTAAGGTAAGAGCTCAATTTCCAGACTCGTTCTGGGTGTGAAGAAAAAAAAAATTCCTTCTTAAAAAAATAAAAAATAAAAACTCTTTGGCTGCCTCAAAGATGTGTTTCCCAAAGTCAATAAATGACTCCTCAGTGACTGGAATGAAAAGGAAATTCAGACCCAGGAGGTTCCTTTCTTGTTCTGAAAAAGTTCTCCTCCCATGCTTTTCTGGAGGTTTCGCTGCTAAAGCGTTCACGTGAAAATCAGGTCCAGGTGCTGCTGGACCTCTGCTTTCCTTTCTTGGTATTTTGTTCATAATTTTGTTTTTTGGTCTTTCCCTTCAAGTCATTCCTGGTTCCAGTTAACCTCCTGCCCACTGGATTCTTTTACACTTGACGATAATTGTATTTTGATTTCTGATGCCCTCATTCTGTGCCCTGCCACATCCCGCTAAAAGACCTGGTTGGCGAAAGCAGAGGCAGCAGTTTGTTTCATCAGCCGCCTCAAGAGTTTGCAAAGGGAATCGATTTTCTTCAGTTTCAGTTGGATTGGATATCCAAATGCTGCTCCTCTGGTTAGCTTCTCAGCTCTATGACTCTGGAGTGAAAATTGGGCTCTGGAGTTGATTCTGCAACATTGAATTTTAAAATGTTCATCCCTGGGATAACTTAGAAACAAGTTGACTCTACAGCCCATTTTACAAGTGAAGAAACTGAGACTTGGAGGACTAAATTAATATTTGATTAGAGCACTAACCCTCTATTCATCATCCCCATCATGACTAACATTTTTATAACATTTTATGGTCTGCAAAGCACTTTAAATGTATGCATCAATAACAACAATAAACACATTTATTAAGCACCCACCATGTACCAAGAATACTGCTAGAGTGTGGGGACTCAAAAAGCAAAAGCTACACTAATGATTGAGGCAGCAGAAAGAAAGAACTTGGGCAAGAGATACTGTGGAGACATAATTCCCTGGCATCCTGATCAGGACCATGTCAGCCAGCTGCTATTAGTAACCCTATTTTATAGATGACAAAAATGTGTTCATATCTGCTAAGCCATCAATACTTCAATTAACATTAAGTTCCCATTCTGAACAAAGCACGGAGGATACAAAAAGGAAAGAAGATACCAGTGAGACCTTAGTTTCTTCATTTCTAAGAAGAAAAGAGATTATATGATCTCCAAGGCCCTGACTAGTCTTAAGATTCCACCCGAAATATGTTTAAAACATTAATTAAATACCTACTATGACCGAAATTGGGCAGTGAGGTAGCACAGTAGATAGAGTACAGGGACTGGAGTCAGGAAGAACCTGAGTTTAAATCTGACCTCACATATTTACTGTGAACCTACAAAAGTCATTTGCAAGCCCTGTTTACTTCCGTTTCCTCAAATATAAAATGAGCTGGAAAGGAAATAACAAACCACTCCAAGAAAACCCCGAAAGGAGTCAAGAAGAGTCACACATGACTGAAACAAATGTGTAAAATACTTTACTCTGGGTGTAAAAATGTAAAATATTTTTGCTCCCTCTCTTTTTGAGGAGTTTGTAGTACAAGGCCAAATACCATCTAATTAGAGCCTAACCTCTGCTCCCTTATTCCCCTTAAAATCAATCAACCATCAAGCTTTTATTATGCACCTCTGTGTCAGTAGACACAGTGCCTCCCAACCAGATATACAACTACAAGGCACAGGAGAGCCCTAGAGCCTTAAATAATTGGCAGAGATGGAATATAGGGGGAAAGTCACTCCTGTCAGAAGAATACAGGAACAAAAGTATGGAGGCAGCAAAGCAATCCAGGAATTTAGGGAGATAATCCAGGATGGTGAAAGGGAAGAGCAAGAGATAAGATAGAAAGGGACAAAGAATGGGAGAAAGAGAGAGAGACAGAGACAGACAGAGACATGGAGAGAGAGACAGACAGACAGAGAGACAGACAGAGACAGAGAACAGAGAGGCAGAGACAGACAGAAACACAGAGAGAGAGAGGTGGGATATAAAGAGAGAGAGAGAGAGAGTGACAGATATATTTGATAGACAATATTGATGACAAAGGTAGATGATAGAGAGATGAAGTTAAAGATAAATAGTAGATGATAGATGAGTGAGGGAGTGAGGGATCAAAGGAATGAACAAATTTATTAAGTGCTAATTATGTGCCAGGCACAGTACTATGAGCTGGAGTTATAATGAAAATAAGTCAGATAGTTCCTGCCATTGAGAAACTTACATTGTATTCAATAATATATAAAGGAGAGCTAGAAGCACGGATGTTTGAAAGACGGAAAGGGCCACACTTCAGGGATATTATTCTGACAGTTGTATTTTTTTTATCTGTAGTCATTTGAATGTTTATAGAATACCCTCATGTATATAATATCATTTAAGTTTGTAAATTCAGGACTAATATAGGAAATGAGACCCAGATTGGGGGGTTCACAAGTTATTGCCCAAAACTTCACAGATTATGAAGGAAAGATGTGTCTGGGGAGGTTTAAATGCCCCTGTCCCCTGCTATAAGCCATCTGAGGGAGATAAGGGTTTATGCCATTTTTATTCATATCCTCAGGGCTGAGCATATATTTTGAACATATAAGTGCTTTAAAAATACTTCACAAATGTCCATTTCCTATAAATCCATTGCTTCATTAGGAGAGAGGTGAAACTACAAGATCTCTGAGAACCTTAAGATTCTCCCTCAGTTAAACTTTCTTTTTTATTTATGTTATATTTATGGAACACAGCAGAACTTTTCTGATTAAAATCAAAGTCCAGCTCATATTAGCATATGCAAATATTCAGAATAGTATGCAATAGAAATACTATTAGGACTTGGAGTAGACAGACCCAAATTCAAGGCCTGACTCCAACTTCCAGAGATATGACCTTGGTCCTTCCACCTCCAACACTATAACAAGGCATGGTAGTGACCTGAGTTCCTGAAGGGCAATTACCATCAAACAACAATCTCCAAGTGGGATAGTCTTCAAGGAATGATCTGCAGACAGAATGGATCTTGGATGCTCAAGAATCACCCAGAAGAGGTCCCCCAACCAAAAGCTGGCTTCCAAGCAATGAATTTCTAGTCCAGAGTTAAAATCTCTCCTCTGTCACTTACCATCCTAATGACCTCAAGGAAATTGCATACCATTTCTGGTCTTTCAATTTACAAATGAAGTAACCAGAGTCCAGGAAAGCTAAGCAACTTATACAATATCACATATTTAGTACATGAAAAATAGGATTTAAATTTTCACTCTCTGACTCCAGAGGCTATCTATTTCTACTGTATTATATTACCTTCTTGTGCAAGTGTTATGGAAAAAGAGCTTTGTAAAGTACAAAACATAAAACAAGCTGTTCATATCAATATTTTTATCATTTGATCTTTAACTGGGTGCCAAAGACCTGGCCTATATGAAGAAATAAGTCAGAATATCAACATCAGAAGGCCAAGGTCATCAGACACTCTGCCTGGGAATTCCCCTTTCCAGTGCCAAGGTGAGATCACTGCCGTGATTTAAGACTGTAATAAACCTTGGCCACTTATTTGAACTGATATGAAGAGTATATATCACAGGCCCTCATCTTGTCCAGTTAACATACTGTGGGCATCTGTCTCCTCAAGGCATTTCTTTTCCATTGACATGAAGCAGACTGTTCTGATTTCAGAAATGATTTTGAGGAGATACACATGTTTAGGGGTGTTTGATGCTGGTATTGGGACTTGGGCAGGTGGCTTCTATACTTTATCTAAAAAAAATATCCCCCACCTTCCCATACATACACAAACTTACAAATCAAGTGGAATGTGAATAGGAGAGGTAAGAAATAGTAAAACAGACAGCTTAGAGTTTATCTAACTCAATTCTCTCATTTTACAAACTAGAGATATGAAGCCTAGAAAGAACAGTATTTACCCAAAACCTCACATTTTAGTAACGGAATTAAGAACAGAACCTTAAATGTCCTGAGTTCCAGATCCCTTAGCAAAATGGTCCAAGATAATAATATTATAATTTCAGTTGAGTTTCTTTAGCCTACACCCATTTTCCCACCACCTGCCAAAACCTTCATCCCCTCAGAATCCTGCTTATTCATTCATGCAACAAACACTTAATAAGCAAGCATCTAGGATCTGGGAACTGTGTTAGGCACTAGAAATACAAAGATAAACACAAAACAGTATTTATTCCCAAGAAGTTTTTGATAGTTCACTATATATATATATATATATATATATATATATATATATATATATATATATATATATATAAAAGTGAACTTAGAATATATTCAACATAAATGCAAGTTAATAAGGATAGACCAGAGAATTAACAAATGAAGGAAAAAAGAAAATCCTTTGTGCAAGCTGTATTTTGAAGCATGGTAGGTATTCTAAAAGATAAAGATAAGAAAGAAATACATAGCAGTCTTGGATAAGTTGAGAAAGTGAGAAGATGAAAGATGGGAGATAGATGTCATGGCTAGTAGGACAGTTTATCTAGAATGTAGTAGAGAAGAAATATAGAATCAGCCTTGAAAAGTAACCTGGAGCACTCATATGAAAGAGTGTTCCAAATCACTACTGATTAGAGAAATGCAAATTAAGACCACTCTGAGATACCACTACACACCTGGCAGATTGGCTAAGATGACAGGAACAAATAATTATGAATGTTGGAGGGGCTGTGGGAAAACTGGGACACTGATGCATTGTTGGTGGAGTTGTGAAAGAATCCATCCATTCTGGAGAGCAATTTGGAACTATGCCCAAAAAGTTATCAAGCTGTGCATACCCTTTGACCCAGCCATACTACTACTGGGCTTATATCCCAAAGAAATACTAAAGAGCGGAAAGGGACCTGTATGTGCCAAAATGTTTGTGGCAGCTCTTTTTGTTGTAGCTAGAAACTGGAAGATAAATGGATGTCCATCAATTGGAGAATGGTTGGGTAAATTGTGGTATATGAAGGTTATGGAATATTATTGCTCTGTAAGAAATGACCAGCAGGAGGAATACAGAGAGGCTTGGAGAGACTTACATCAACTGATGCTGAGTGAAATGAGCAGAACCAGGAGATCACTGTACACTTCAACAACAATACTGTATGAGGATGTATTCTGATGGAAGTGGAAATTTTCAACATAAAGAAGATCCAACTCACTTCCAGTTGATCAATGATGGACAGAAATAACTACACCCAGAGAAGGAACACTGGGAAGTGAATGTAAATTGTTAGCACTACTGTCTATCTACCCAGGTTACTTATACCTTCAGAAGCTAATAATTAATGTGCCACAAGAAAATGGTATTTACACACATATATTGTATCTAGGTTATATTGTAACACATGTAAAATGTATGGGATTGCCTGTCATCGGGGGGAGGGAATGGAGGGAGGGGAGGATAATTTGGAAAAATGAATACAAGGGATATTATAAAAAAAATTACTCATGCATATATACTGTGAAAAAAATAAATAAATGAATGAATGAATAAAACTGGTTTGACAAAAAAAAGAAAAAAAGAAAAGTAACCTGGAGCCAGATTGTAAAAAGCTTTAAATATTAAACAGAAGAGTTTGCATTTTATCCTAGGAGAATAGGGCTAGCTTCCTAATATGTGCCTCAGATCCCAACTCATCACTGAAAGGTCTTAAAGGGAATGATAGTCATATTTGGGCTTTGGGAATATCCCAAAAGATAGTGTTTGGGGAGGACAGAAAAAAGAATGCCTAGAAACCAAAGAGAAAACCATTCTTAAAGTCCAAATGAGAGATGATGATGGACAGAGAGATGGGGATGGAGATGAGAAAAAATATGGAAATAGAATCAATAACATTTGGTGACTGATTATGTATGGCACAAAGAGGACTCTCTGGCTAAGTAAACTAGGTGATATCCTCAAGATAAAAATAGACAGTAGATGAGTGGACTAACAGAGACAAATAATGAGTTCTGTTTTGGATACACTGAATTTGAAATGTCTGTGGGACATTTATTTGGAAATGTAGATGGGACTCACTTTAATAGAAACGATTGAATTTTAGGAACCAATGAAATCATTCAGAGAGAAATAGAAAAAAGAGAGAAGAGGAGAAGACCCAGAACAGAGTTTTGAGTTTTACCTATTTTGGGGGGATAGAATATGAGTGATGATTGAGCAAAGGAGACTAAGGACTTGATAAAGAAAAGTAGATGGGGAAGGCGGGGTTCTTAACTTTGTGTTGTGGATCCTTTTACAATATGATAAAACTTAGGGATCTCTTATCAGGATCATGTTTTCATTTTATTTTATTTTTGTTGTAAATCTCATAAATTTTTATATTTTTCCAATTGTAGGTAATAGCCATCTTTTTTAAAATGCATTTTTTTTAATTTTGAGTTTCAAATTTTCTCCCTCCCTCCTGCTCCTTGAGAAGGCAATCAATTTAATATAGATTATACATGTACAGTCATGCAAAAGATATTTCCACTTTAACTATATTACAAAAGAAAACACAGACCAACCCCCCTCCAAAAAGAATAACAAAAATTTTAAAAAGTAAGCAAAGTTTTTTTTTTAATATTCTTTGATCTGCTTTCAGATTCTAGTTCTTTCTCTGATCAGTGGGTAGCATTTTTCATCATAATTGCTTCAGAATTATATTGGGTCACTGTATTTCTGAGAATAGCTAAATCATTCATAATTGGTCATAATGAAAATATTGCTGTTACTGTGTACATTGTTCTCCTGATTCTTCTCACTTTACTTTGCACGAGTTCACGTAAGTCTTTTCCAGTCTTTCTGAAATCATCTTACATGTCATTTCTTATAGCACAATTTATTCAGTCATTCCCCAATAGATGGTTATCCCCTTAATTTCCTTAGAAATTCTTTTGAAAATTCTTTTTAAAAGAGCTGTTATACACACACACACACACACACACACACACACACACACACACACACACACATATCCTTTTCCCTTAAAAAAAAAACCCTCCCTTTTGGATATAGGCTTGATAGTGTTATTGTTGGGTTAAAAAAATAGTATAGTTTTATAGCCCTTTGGTCATAGTTCCAAATTATTCTCCAAAATTATTAGATCAATTCACAACTCCACCAATAGTGGGTTAGTGTTCCAATTTTCCCACATTTCCCACATTACTTATCATTTTCCTTTTCTGTCATATTAGGTAATCTGATAGACATTGACTTCTTTTGTTTTTACATCACTTAAATTTTCACTAATATCCATCCCTTGCCCCTTTCCAGGTTCTCATACCTTATAAAAAATTTTTTTAAAAAGAGGAAGAAGAAAAAAATCTTTAAAAATTGAAAATACTTCAAAATATATATTGGCAACATATGCAATGTTTTATACCTCTGTAACTCCTAGGCAAAGGGGGATGTGACTTCCAGAGCTCTTCTTTGAAGCTTGGTTTGCTCTTTGTAATTTGGCAACAATGAAAAACAAGTCTAAGCCCACTGCTCAGGAGAGCCCTCATCATTCCACCCTCTTCTAAAAAAGTCATTGTTAAGAAAGAAACATAAGCCCAATGTTGAAATGATGTGGGACTGGGAGAAGAAAAAAAGCCGCATAATGAATTATGATAGAATCAATCCTTGAAAGTCTTGAAACAAGTGAAATCTGCCTTTGGATTCCTCCTGTCTCTGATCTCCTTTCCAAGATTGAGGTATCCAAGGTCCTGCTGTTCCTCCCACAGATGAGCTTCACTACCATACTTATCCCTGCTCTCAGAGCAAATACCTAATGCTCAAAATCAACTAGCTATTCCCATCAAACTTCATCTTCCCACTTTCTTCCTCTTTGGATCTTTCAAAGTGATTAAATTTAGCAAATGTCAAAATAATGTGTATGCTAAGTCCTGTGTTAGGAGACTCTAAGACAAAAAATAATTAAATAAATATCTGCCTTTAGAGTCTAGTAGGGAAATATGGCACATGTCAAACTGACTCAAATGCAAAATATTTTGGAGTGTAGATCAATTTAAAAGGCCATATGCGTTCCAAAGGGGTCAAGTTTTTCATCGACTAAAGGGTTTGAGGAAGGTTTCATGAAGAAGGAGACATTTGGATCAGTCTTTAAAGAATTAATAGGAATTCAGCACAAAAAGAGATGGAAGGAGAGCTTTCTAGGTATAGAAAATAGTTTTAAATGTCTGAGACCAGATTTTAATTCATGAAGATGAATCTAGGCCTGATACTTTATTGTGCCATCTAGATATGAACATATATATATGTATATGTATAGATATAGATATGTGTATGTATAATAGATAAATCTTTATATGTTATAGATATATTTTTAAATTATATGTATATACACATAAATGTTTATATTAAATTTAAATTGTATATAGAATGTATAGACACATATTTGTACTTTTTATGTACATTTTTTTGCATGTTGACCCCTCCATTCTAATGAGAGCTTCTTAAAGAAGGGACTATGTTTTTGCTTTGCTTTGTACCCCTAGAGTTTAGCAAAGTACTTGATATTTGGTCAGTGCTTAATAAATGCTTGATGACTGACTAACTTGACTGACATAGAGCTCCAAGCGAAAGACTTTAAACTTTACTTGATGGACAATGAAGGCCAATGAAGACATTTGAGTTAAACAGTAATATAATCAGATCTATACAGAAAGTAAATTATTCTGGTAACAATAGCAAAACTACAACCAAGAATGGGAAATAAGAAGTGAGAACATTTGTTAGACTATGAATAGTCCCCGTGGGTAGTGATGAGAGCCTAGTTTAGGATGATAGAGGAGGCAATAGATAAGAGATAGATATGGGAGCTACTGAGGAGGTGACATAGACCGCATTTGCTAAATGAACATCAGATAAGAGAGATGAAAGATTAGGAGTGAAAGAAAGAAAATATTTAAGGCTATCCCCAAGAAAAGAGGTGAATGATGATATTATGGACAGGAAGAATGTGTTAAAAAGAAACAACTAATGAAATTTGTTTTACGGATGATGAATGCTTGGGATAATTGAAATAATAACTGCTACAGAGAGGAGGCAATGTTGTTCAATACTCACTTTGCTTAGTTTCTGTGCAAAGAATAATCTTTGCTCTGGAAAGGGAAGGATAAAAATATCTACCATGGAGTTTATACCCAATATAAATAAGGAGATTAAATGATGGTACCCAGATTTCCTTAACGAGTTCAAGTCACTTGGACCAGATGAACTATATCCTCGAGTACTGAAAGAATAAGCAAATGGGATTACTGAGCTACAGCCATTAATTTTTTAAAAGATTGTGGGAAATGGAAGAGGTACAGAGAATTAGAAAAGGGAAACACCATCCCAACTTTTAAAAAATATGTATAGAATGATTTTACACATACATATTTGTGTCTAATGGTAGCCATCTCTATGATGGGGAGGGGAAGAAAAAGAAAAGAAAAGAAATTATACAGTAACTTTATCATATCTTTAAAATGAATACCAAGTTGTACATTTTTAAACAGGGGGGATGAAAAAAAAAGGTCTGCAAACTATAGGCTACTTTTATTTTTATGTCTGGTAACATTCTAGACCACAATATTAGGGATATAGATGGTAAACATTTAGAAAGAGAAACAGAGATTACAAAAAGGCAGTGTGGTGTCAGTAAGAACAAGCTATATCAAATAAGCATTTCTTTTTCGAATTTGGGTTAATAAATGTTTATATACCAGGAGAAATACCAGGAATACTAGAGAAATATTGCCTAAGGGGTAGCTAGGTGGATGGAATAGATGGAGCACTATACTTAGAGTCAGGAAGACCTGAATTCAAATCCAGTCTCAGATACTTACTAGTTGTGTGACCCTGGATAAGTCATTTAACCCTTATTAACTCTGAAAGTGAGAGGGAGAAGGAGGGAGAGAGGAAGAAAGGAAAGAAAAGAAAAAAAAGGACATAATTTGCCTATGGCATTCTTTGACATTTAGCTATGGGGGGGAGGAATGGAGAGAGATTATTCTACAATTTGATGACTTCACAATTTGTTAAATATAATACAGTAGAAAAACTTTTGTTTCTAGGAGTCAAAAGACCCAGGTTCAAATTCTATTCCTACTATTTTCTCTCTGTATGATCTAGAGCAAGCTATTTAGCCTCCCTGAGCCTCAGTATACTTATCTATAAAGTTAGGGGAGTAGGCTAAATATTGCCAGATGAGATTCCTTCCAATTTAGATATATGATCCTGCCAATGATTTAAAAAAATAGAGGAAGTATGGTATGGAATGTCATTTCAGTGTGTTGGGTAAAGGCATAAATGCAATGTTCAACAGCATTTGCAAATGTCATAAAATTAGAAGGAACAGCTAACATACCAACTAACATATCCAAAAACAGAAAAGATCCAAAGATATCTTGAGAAACTAAAAACATTTGGCTAAATCTAATAAGAAGATTGAACAGGTATAAATTGAAATAAAATCTTATACTTGAATTTAAGACATTTATTTTTTCCAAATGCAGAGTGTATAGTCAACTCCTGGATTATAGGTAAACTCATTTTGTTCTATAGAATGAAATAGATGGAAATAAATGTCAATGAAAAAATGACATTGATTTCTCAAATACAAAATAAATGTTAATTTGTCTGAAAAATATCTGGGGTAGTGGACTGCAAAGTTGATATGACTAATGGTATTCTGTGACAACCAAAAGAGTTCATATAATCTTGGGCTTTATTAAAAGGGGAGTGGCTTCCAAGAATAAAAAGTTGATAGCACTACTGTCATCAACAACAACATGTACATGAGGCATTGGATTAGATTTTAATTAGCTCCAGGGGCAGATCAAGGAACATCCCACAAAAGTTCAAAGAGGCAAATTTAGGGTAAAATTCAGTTAAAATGTTCTAACACTTAGAGCTATCTAAAAATTGAAGGAATTTTCTTAGGAGGCAGTAGAGTTTTCTCCTTGGAGCTCTTCAAACAAAGGCCCAGATGACCATTTGTGTAGCATTCTGTAGTAGGGATTCTTATTATGTATGGATTGGAGCAGATTATTGGAATTTCTTCCAATTCCCAAATCAATTGATTTTATGATTCTGAATTTGAAGTATTAAGAGGACATTCAGGTGAAAAATGACTTATAGGAATTGAAGGTGTGAGTCTGAAGTTAATAGATGAGAGCAGGAGATATAGATTTAGGTGTCATTTGTCTTAAAAACTTGTGGATATATGTAAGACTACCAAATGAGAAAATGTACCTAGAAAAGAAGAACATTATTTTTAAGGTTTATTTATCTTTAAAAGTTAATTGTCTTATTTTTCTGGTTAAACATATATATTAACTTTTTAAAATATACATTTCTTTATGAATCATGTGGGGAGAGAAAAATCAGAACAAAAAGAAAAACCACAAGAGGGGAAAAAAAAACAGAAAAGATCCAGTTGATAAGTGGTCAAAGGACATGAACAATTTTCAAATGAAGAAATTAAAGTCATTTTTAGTCATGAAAAATACTCTAACTATTGATTAGAAAAATACAAATTAAGAGAACTCTGAGGTACCATCTCATACCTCTCAGATTGGCTAGGATGACAGGAAAAGATAATGATAAATGTTGTAGGGGATGTGGGAAAACTGGGACACTAATACATTGTTGGTGGAGTTGTGAACTGAACCAAATACTCTAAAGAGCAATTTGGAACTATGCCCAAAGGGCTATCAAATTGTGCATATCCTTTGATCCAGCAGTGTCTCTACTGAGTCTATATCCCAAAGAAATCATAAAAAAGGGAAAAGGGCACCCATGTGCAAAAAATGTTTTTAGCAGTCTTTCTTGTAGTGGCAAAGACCTGGAAACTGAGTGAATATCCATCATTTGGGGGATAGCCAAATAAGTTATGGTATACAAATGTAATAGAATATTATTGTTCTATTAGAAATGATCACCAGGATGATTTCAGAAAGGCCTAGAGAGTGAAGTGAATAGAACCAAGAGAACATTTTACACAACAACAAAATTAAGTGATGGTCAACTCTGATATACTTGACTCTTTTCAACAATGAGGTTATTCAAGCTAATTCCAATAGATTTGAAATGGAGAGAACCACCGGCATCCAGAAAGAGAACTATGGGGACTGAATGTGGATCGCAACATAGTATTTTCACCTTTTTGTTGTTTGCTAGCTTTTTGTTTTCCTTCTCAATTTTTTTCTTTTTCAATCTGATTTTTCTTGTGCAAAATGATACAATTGTGGAAATATATATAGAAGAATAGAATATGTTTAAAATATATTTGATTCCTTACTTTCTAAGAGAGGTGGGACAAGGGAGGGAGAAAAATTTGGAACACAAGGTTTTGCAAAGGTAAATGTTGAAAACTATTTTTGCATGTGTTTGAAAAATAAAAGGCTATTATTATTTATGAGTTAACTTATTGGGGCAGCTAAATGGTACAGTGGATAGATCATCAACCTAAACTCAGGAGAACCTGAGTTCAAATCTGGCCTCAGACACTTACTAACTATGGATGGAAGTCAGGTTACAAAAGGATAAGGTTAGAATGAGAGATGAGAAGGTGTGATATTGACCATATACAACTTTTCCAAAACAGTCAGTGAAGGGAAACAGATTAAATAGTAGTTTGCTAGAAGAATATGTAGGGAAATCTTTTTTAAAATAATTATTAAATATTACCAAGTAAGATTTAATATTGGAAGAACTTGAACTCTCATATTAAAAAAGATTTCCTTTCTTATTCTTCCACCCAACTACTATTTAATTATTTAATAATAAGATTTAGTATTAGAGGGACCTAAGTATGTTTGTAAGCATTTGGAAAGGAACCAATACAGAAAATAAGACTGAGTTTGCAGGATAAAGGGGATGATTGCTTCAGTAATGCCCTGGAAACATGAAAGGTTTTCAGAGCCTGAGACTTCACAAACTGCCAAAGAAGTGATACAAACATTATTTTTCCATTTTTCTAGGGAAAAGAAAGGAACCTGAGGTTCAGAGAGCAAAATAAATTGCTCAGGGGCACACAGAGGAAGAATTTGTTTTTCTAATATCAAGTTCAGCACTCCTTAATAATAATAATAATAATAGCTGATTTTTAAAGCAATTTAGGGTTAAAAACACTTTATATAACGTATTCTCATATGATCCACACAACAAACCTTATTTTAAGAAGTATTTTTTTTCAATCTGTGACCACATCAGTATAAAGAGCTCTCCATGAGAATTCTTTTTCTACCAACATAAATCATCTTACTCTCAACAATTAAGCATTTAAAATCATTTAAGAGATCAAATGACTTGCCCAGAGTGACACAACCAGGATGTGTCAAAGGCATAACTTGAACCCAGGTCTTCTTAACTACTCCTCTATGCCATGCTGCCTCTCCTACTATCTTTACTGCCTCTTCCAAGAAATTTCCTGCCTTTTTTAGTTCATAAAATAAAAACCTGCTTCTAATCTCCCTTGCCAGCTTTATCTGACGTTGCTAATATGGCAGTTGTCTGCAGGAAACATCCAGGAAGCCAAGGATTGTGTAGATCTTATTCTTCTTCCCACTCAAGAGAGTCCAGACAACCTGGCCTTTGTTCTATGGTTACTACCTCACCTCTCTCTCCTCTGGGTCTCTGCAGTAATTGTCCTCTGAGTCTGGAAGGTACTTTCGCCTTATTTCCAAATTTCCTTCAAGGGTTGGCTCGAGGACCTCCTTCTACATGAAGCCATTCCCAATCCCTACAGTTGCTAGCTCCTTTCCTCAGAGAAGTATAAATTATATTGTGTTAATATTGCATATATTTTCTATATACTTATTTCTGTTTATCTCTCCCATTAGCGGACAAGTTCCTTGAAAGGAAGGACT
Source organism: Sminthopsis crassicaudata (assembly GCF_048593235.1). Classification (NCBI taxonomy): domain Eukaryota; kingdom Metazoa; phylum Chordata; class Mammalia; order Dasyuromorphia; family Dasyuridae; genus Sminthopsis; species Sminthopsis crassicaudata. Next base: position 693,460,183 of record NC_133617.1, read on the forward strand.
ATTTTGATTTTATCTTTGCATTTCCACTTCCTGGAGTGCCTAACAAATATTTTAATCATTTTTTTAGTTGTTTATGAGGCTTCATGACCCTTTTTGGGGGGAATGGGGGAGTTCTTGGCAAAGACACTAGAATGGTTTGTCATTTCCTTTTCTATCTCATTTTTAGATGAGGAATTGAGCAAACAGGATTAAGTGACTTTTCCAGGGTCACATAGCTAGGACATGTCTGAAATATTTACCAGGCATTTAATAAATGCCTATTTAATAAACTAAAGTTTAATAAATTATTATTGACTTATTTATTAATGTAAGTATTTCCTGAATGAGTACCTTGTTGATAGGAGACACCTAGACACCTAGAGTCTTAACTGAAAGACATGAATCTCTAAAGGTGTCATTCCAAATTGTAGGACTAGTTTATGGGCAGATATTTGCAAGGAGAAGTGATATTTTTCATTATTTCCCACATCAAATCATAGAGACAGCCTTTAGCATTCAAGAGCTGAGAGACTGGCTCTCAGATCCAATGTAAACCCAAAAGACAGGTGCCCCCTGAACAAGCAAAAAGAGTAGAGCAGGAAGACCCAATTCCCCACTGGACTGAGCCTATAATTGGGGCCTCCAGTATGTAACAAAAAGGAGTTGTTTTCTTCTATCCCCAGACTCCTTTTCTGCCAGTTCCACATAATCACCGTAATTGGGGGTCGGCTTTGTATATGTTTCTAAACGATTAGGTTATTTCTGGGCACCAGCTTGTGCTGAGGAATCGTGTGGATGATTAGTAATTATAGAAATGTTTCCTGGAGCTAGCCAGTGGAGCTGACCCTCAGAGTGCCTGGATATCCACTTACCACACTCGGCTGTGAAACAAATCCACCAAGCAGTTCAAACTGGTCTTGGTCCTCCCAGAACCACCCCTTCCCTTCACTCAGGGCCTAGAAGCCTGTCAAAAACATTTTTGGAAAAGACATCTCAGCTTGAAATTTTTCTGAGTTATGACTTCTTGATAAACAGATTCTTCTAAAGAATTTGACCATATGTCATGGAAGACAGAGGTGGCTGCCCAAAATGAGGCAAATCCATTCGTTTATCCATTTATTTATAACATATTACTTCCTACTTGTCCATTTATTTATATAATATTATTTCCTAAGCATCAGTTATTTAAGTTTTATAAACTTTATCGCATTTGATATTCACACCACCAATTACTATGTCTATTTTGTACATGGGGAAACTAAGGTTTTAAAAGTTAAATGGCTTGGATCTAGTAAGTACCTAATGCAGATAAACTCAGGTCTTCCTAATATCTGGTTGAGCTTTCTATCCTCTATACCATTTAGGTGCCTAGGAACAAAGCAGTGGGCTATAACCCTGTGGAAGAAGAGAAAAATAAATAAGATGCCTTGTCCCTATCTTGAAGGAATTTGTTATTTTTTTTACTTTTTTTTTGAAAGGGAATTGAGGTTAAGTGACTTGTTCAAGGTCACATAGATAGGAAGTATTTAGTATCTGAGACCGGTTTTGAACTCAGTTCCTTCTGACTTTGGTGCTAGCTGGTACTCTATCCACTGAGCCATCTAGCTGCCTGAGGAATTCATTATTGAATAAGATATTAAACATATGGATTCAACCTTAGAGTTCATCAAGTTAAACCACATTTTATAAATGAGAATAACAAGATCCAAAGGGGTTAATGACTTAACCAAGATTATACAAGTAGTAAGATCACACAGGATTGAAATTCAACCCTAGGTGCCCTGAGTCCAAATCTAGTTTTTTTCCCCACTGAACTACACTGAAGAGAAGATATTCCACTCAATAAAACAGTTATTAAGAGCTTACTATGGGTAAAGTATCACTCTCAAGATAGAAAGTTGGAGATATATATATATAAGCTAAAATTAAGCAAAGGGTGAGAAGAAAGGGAAAAAAGAAATATATACACAATTAATTATGATATAAAGGAGTTCTGGGGCAAGTACTATGAGGAATGTGTAGAGAAATCGCTTTCATTGAAAGTGTTTGGTCCATAGAACCAGGAAAGCTTCATTCAAGTAACCCCTGAATTGAGCTTTGAAGAAAGTCTTCAACAAACAGAGATAGGAATATAGGGGAGGTATCCCAGTCCAGATGTTAGAATTGACATGAGCAAAGAGGTATGCAGGCAACAGGATGAGATCAGAGAGTGAAGAGTGACTCAGATTACAAAAGAAATTGAAAACTTGATAACAAAGGGCCTTGAATGCCAGGAAATAGTAGGGAACCAAGGAAGTCATTGGAATAGAAGAGTAATGTGATAGAAATACATTACAAAGATTATTTATCACTTTCTTTATTCTACTACATTTATATGAAAATACTCATTTTAACTAGTGTTTCTCAAAACTCAGATAAAAATAAATTCAAGAAAGCAAAAATTTTCACTCAATAACATAAAAGTGTAAAGGATAAACTAGAAAGAAGAAAGATTAAATGCAGAGAGACCATTTCTATGTTTTGATACAGACAGAAATTGAGGTATTGCTGAAGATGAAGCATGTCTGTGATACCAGCTACCATGAAACTGAGAGTGGTGGATTTCTTGAGTCTGGGAATTCTAACATATAATTGGCTGTATCCATCAAATATCTAAATTATATTTAACATTTATATGGTAAACCTCTGGGAATAGAGACCTACTAGATCATTTACAATAGGATAATAATATAATATAATAATAATAATAATAATATAATATAATATAACATAATATAATATAATATAATATAATATAATAATAATATAATATAATATAATACAATACAATATAATATAATATAATAATATCCTATATAATAGGATAAATCGATCTAGATCAGAAAGAGTAGCATTTGGAGATCAGATTAGTGGTCAACCTGTGAACAGCACCTGCACTTCCAATTTAAGTAAACTAGGAAGACCCAATCTTTAAATTTTGTTTTAAAAAATATGGGAATATCTACTCAGAAACTGACAGTTTGGGAAAGATTTTGAGACTGGGAATTTAGATTTGAGCATAATTCACATAGAAGTTCTAATCTGAGACTTCTGACTGGATTGAATATTTATCAAATTAGCAAATGATACAAAGCTGGGAGTTCTAATTAACAAGTGGCCTAAAGAATCAAGATCCAAAAAGATCTTGGCGGGCCCAATCATTACACCAAACTGAATTAGATGATATTTAATAGGAATACGTCTTACACTTGAATTTAAAAAAATCTGCTTCACAAGATCAGGCAGCATTTCTAAAACATACTGTCTATGAAAAAAAATCTGGGAGTTCTAGAGAACTGCTTGCTCATTATGGATCAGTAGTGTGAAGAGGTAGCTAAAAACAGGATGAGATCTTAGGCTTTCTTGAGAAGCATGGTGTCCAGAACAATATAGGCAAAAGACTTGCTGTATAGCATTCTGCCTTTGTCAGATCACAAATAAAGAATTGTATTCAGTTCAGGATAAAGTACCTTGGTAAATTGGAAGTGTGTCCAGGATGTGATTTGTCTTGCTTAAATAAATATATTTTTATAAAGAAAGGCTTCAAGGGGAGGTGGGAAAAGAAGAATCTTAGTGAGTTGTGATTTTTATGCAAAAAAAAAAAGATGAATACAATTTTTAAATATGTAGAAGGAAAAAAGGAACCGAGAAATGCAGTAAAAGATACAAAAAGAGAAAATGCTACTTCTTTGTTAATCTTTCTATATATACAACTCTAATTGCAGAAGAGAAATTCAGAGCTTCTTACAGTCTTCTTTGTGTATTGAAATGTCTGTACTTGTTAATTTTTAAGCTCATAGTAATTTTATAAGAAATTAAGGAAGATATTTAGTATATCAGAGAAAATTTAAGGGGACCTAGGAAGACTGTCTTCAAGTATATAAAGGTCTGTCACATAGAAGAGGAATTGCTTTCTGTTTGGTCCCAGAGGGCTGAAGGAAGAACAATCGATAAGAGGGGCAAAAGGCAAATCTAGACTTGACAAGTAAAGGAAAGCTTCTGAACAATTTAAAGATTCAGAAAGTGAAATGGGGCATCCCCAGAGGCAGTAGTTTCTCCCCTCTTTGCCAGTCTGCAAACAGAGACTGGAGCCCTAGGCTCATTGTTACTTTTGGGTGTGGAGTTTGTGAAAGAGAAAACAGCTGTATAATTCTGTCCCATCACTTCTTTATAGCTGACTTTTAAAGACAATCATTGTTTTCCTACAGATTCAATTTCATCCTTTGGTGGTGGGGGAGGGAGGGTTTCCCCTTCCTTTAAGGATGGGACAATTTCTTCTGGTGTCATTATGGTTTTCAATATTTTCACTGTAGTAGAAGGATACGGTTCAACATTCAGAACATCCACCATTTTCTGCTGTTTAAATTTATGGGATTAAAATACTTTGGATTACAAGATAATTTCAGTCAGAATAACAAAACAAAAGAAGAAATTTAATCTCTTCTGGTTCATAGTCCCAACACTGTCATATTGGTGTCAGTGACATCCTGGAGTGTGTTCCAGCATTGTGTCTTACAAAAATCACATGCTGGGTATGTTGTACAGAAAATCATTTTCAAGGTATTAGATTAGATCAGTGGTTTTCAAAGTACAGTCTGGAGAATGCTGGGGGGTCTTTCAGAGGGTCTATAAATTCAAAATTAGTTTTTATTTCCAATATGGTAAATATTTATAAATATAACCCACATAAAACAAAAACTCTTTGGGCAGATGCTCATAAGTCTTAATAGTATCAAGATACCAAGAACAAAAGTTTGAGAAACATTGGACTAGATGAACGTGGAAGTCATTTTTAAATCTGAAATTGTGATTGTACAAAGGTACATTATAGGAAATATTTGGAAAGACTTCATAGGTCTCCGAGAAGGAATAGGACTTGGATGGAGAAGAGGGGAAAGGAAGGATAATGGAACAGAATAAGCATTTATATGGTGCTTATTATGTGCCAGGCATTTCCCTAAACATTTTACTGGTATTGTTTCATTTGATTCTTACAAAAACTCTTCAAGGTAGGAACTATTATCTCTATTTTACAATTGAGGAAACTGAGGCAAATAGAGGTTAAGGAGCTTGCCCAGGATCATACATCTGGTAAGTATCTGAGACCTGATCTGAATTCAAGTCTTCTTGACTCCAGGACCATCTACTCCACCATACAACTACCAACAAGGAGAGGGAAGGAACACAGAGGGAACAATGAGATAGATGTATGCAAGGGATAGCAAAAATCACAGATTTTGAGTAGCAAGGGACTTTATAGATGATCTGGCCCAACCTCCTCATTACACAGATGAAGAAATTGAGAACCAGAGAGATAAATGCCTGACCAAAGGTCACGCAAGAGATTGGATTTGAATGTAGGTTCTTTGACTCCAAGTTTAACAAACTATACACTAAACCATGATGAGGATTTTGGCCTGGATAGGATTGAAAGTTATTTGGAAATTAGGGCCAATAGATTAAAAGGCCAATGAATTAACCCATAAATTCTGTAGGCTAGTATTGGAGACCTTTTGCTATTTACCCGCAATCTTCTTTTCCAAGCCTTCTTCTCATTAGTTCCCTTCACAACTAGCTATTAACAAAACCCATAGGCCATCCTCATCTCCCTCTGTCTGGGAAGCTAAGCCCAAATGGACCTTTCTTTAGAGTGATGGATCAATGACTGTACTGAGCCCCAAATCACACAGCTAGTTAGCAGCAGAGCAGAAATTAGAACCAGATCTCCTGGCTCATAGTTTCATTCTTTTCCCTTTATACCACAATGCCTCTCTTGAGCACAAGGAATCATTTGTCTTCCTTATTTGCTCATTTGACCAAGCAGATCATAGTTTCCAGATCTGAAATAAGGGAACTGTCCTCAGGTCTAGTCTAGATCATACTAGACCAAGTTACAATGCAATGAAAAAAGTATTAGATTTGAAGTCAAAGAACTTGAGTTCAAATCTTGACTGTCATTTTCTCCTTGAACAAGTCACTTAAACTGCTGTGGCCTCAGTTTTCCAATCTATAAAACAAGGGTGCATGGACTAGACAGTGCAAGTGTCTTCCTGCTTTAAATCAATGACCAGAGTCTTGCTTTTACAAGGAGTCCAGTCAACCCTTGATTGGAGCTGATGGGTTGTTTCCAATGAAAGGAAGAACAATGAATATCTTTAGGTGGAAAATTATAATCTAAAGATCTAAAAATCTGGAATTGTGAGTGAATTTCAAGATTATTGAAAGTCAGTCAACATGTCAGTTGTTAATCATGGGAGATAAAATAATGGAAGACCTTTGTGTTGTTCGTTTAGAAAGGAATAGGCTAGACCAGCTCAAACTGGCTCCAGAGTCAATTATCAAGTTCTTAATATAAACATTTACACCCCAGCAATTGATAAATGCTTCAAACCAGAATTTGACTTACTGAAGTATTTTTAATTTAATAATTTTAATTAATTAAAAAATAATTTGTTTTTTTAACTTTAAGAAAGTGTTTATAATGTAGATTGAACTTAAAATATTTCTTGTATTTTCAAAGAGATGCTTGTTAAACATTTACCAGCACAACCTTGTGGGTTGGTTATGTGTATGTGTGAGTGGGTTCATCTAAATATGGTTCACAAGGAACTTTTGATATATAATTCTGGAATCTTGCCACCCTTCTCCAAGGGAAACATTGATTCCTCCCTGGAAAAGAGCCAGAAAAGGAACCATGAGACTAGTCACTCTGCTTTTCTCAGAGAGATTAATGGGTATTGGACTAGAATTATATCTATCTGACTCCATAATTATTGCTAGTCTATGGGAAATTATTCCCTCAAGTTCAAGCTACTTTTTCTGGTTGCTATCCCTTAAAAGGAAAAGAGTAACCTCAAGCATATATCTGAAGGTTGGACCCCTTCCCATCAAATTCTAGTTATATGAAAGACTAAGACAGATAATTAATAACAACTAAATCCATGTATCCAAGAAGATAGAAAAAAAAAGTTATACAGATTATATTTATCCCACTGGGAGACAAGCTCTTCTCTAGAAAAAGAAGCTGGAAATGAGAGTCATACTGAGACACTGCTTCCTCTACATGTCAATTGCTTACCAAAGACTGCCTTCTTTTTCTCCATCTCTCCTCAAAGAGACTCTGGAACCTAATGGATCTTTCCTGGAAGCAGGAAGGAAGTATTTCTCTCTTTTCCCAAGCTGTTATGACAACTTAGCATTTGAAGGTTTGAAGTCAATGTTATAATAGGTTTCATAAGATTTTAGGATTTGGAGAATGAACAAGACTTTGCAGATCATCTCATCTAATGTCATCATCTTATAGGAGAAAAAACTGAGGTTTGGAAAGGTTAAATGCATCATTTAGAGTCACATAAGCACTAGATAATTGAATTGGAATTTGAAGCAAGATTTTCAGACTACCTTATATTTGTTTCATATTTATTCTGTGTATATACATATATGTGTGTGTGTATGTAGATTGATACATATATATATATATATGTTGTCTCCCTCCTCCCATTGAATGCATTTACTTTGTATACATTTCTTACTTACTGTACAAATATATATTGTACAAAATATACTTTGTATATATTTTCCATCTGTGTACATATTATTTCCCTCAATAAAATGTAAACTCCTTGAAGGCATGGTCTCTTATTTATTTATTGTCATGTATAACCAGGATCTAGCATAGTGCCTCACTAATAAGTGTTTAATAAATGTTTGTTGATTAATCGATTTGGACTCCCAGATTCAAGGTATTTTCACTTAAATTCGGTCTATAATTCATGATTATTCTAGTTATCCAGTCACTGACCAATGCAGATCAGAGAGAACAAAATAGACTTAGCGTGAGGTGACCTTACTGAGAATAATCTAGTATTTTGTGTTTTCTAATAGACATTCAAGATGTTCCTATAGAGAACACTACTCCTAGGCACCTAAACACAGCTCTCCAGCCATTGCCCGAGGGGATTCCAGATCGTGAGTTTAGGTTCTTTCTATAATTGCTATTTAAAGAGCATTGGAACACCCTTCCTCGGAGGGCAGCTATTGCTTTATTTACTCACTTGTCTGGTAAAAGCCACTCCTTCAGCGAGCCAAAGAGGTGCAGAGATGGAAAATGTAAACCGTTCCAGCTCCTGAAGGCCAGCCTCTCCCCACAGCTGTCTTGTTTTATGAAAGCATGAAGTCAGTGCATCCAATCCTGAGCTATCCATCACCAAGCCAGACGCATCCTGCAAACGGTATCCGCAAGACAAACGGGCAGGGAGACCTCAAAGAAACAACAGATGGCCCCCAAGCAGATGGAATTAGGTGCTGGTGTTTACATTGAGCTGTTCAAATGAGTCCCGGTCTCAACGCCTTTCCAGGCTGGACGATGGCACGGAGCACTCATTTGTGCTACGGCTGAAAACACCTGACACTTGTATCAAGAAATATTGGGTTTAATTGCAGTCCATTAAAATGTGGAAATGTCTTCAGTGCAGGATTAATGATTTAAGTGAACTGGAGGCTTTTAGAGTATTTTTAGGTCCTCCTTTAAGATGCATATGTTCCCCACCCCACCCCCTCCCTGAACTTCTCCAAGAAATGTTGGCCACATGTTTCTCATCTCCTGGTTTTAGGTAAGTAGCATTTTAAATGACTCTGAACATCAAGCACCTTTGATTTGTGACTTTCAGAAAAATGTTTGTGTACACTAAGGGATGGTAAATTGTTGCCTCAACTTTGACAATTATTTAGATTATACTTCCCGCCTCCTCCCTACCACCATCCCCCTTTTCGCTCCCCTCATGTATGTTTTGGGAACTCCTCCTCCCCAGTAATTTGCTATTGCTTCTTGGATTGAATTTGTTTTGAAGTGAATGTCTGACTCTGGGGAATAAATGAAAGAAAAGCTGGGAGGCCAGATTTACTGTCTGATCTCAGGTGTGGATGTTTGCATTTTCTTCCTGAGGCATAGGGGACCCCAGTTAGAGACAAAAGATGGGTAGCAGAAAGAAAATATGTTCTGGGCTTAGAGAGAGAATTGGCCCTGTAGAGTGACAAAGTCTTTTCCTCCCCTTATGCGTGGGGTTTGATGTTTCTATCAAGAAGAAAAATGTTTTCATTTGGTGATTTTCCTGAAAATTTTCTCTAATTCAGCTCAATGGAACTCAAACAGAAATTTGCTTATGTACCAAATTGCCAATGAAAAACTAATATGACACCTGGGTGTGAAATACCATTTTTACCTATATATAATCATAATGAAGACTAATAGTAATAACAACAATAGCAACACTAATACACATAGATGTATATATACATATACAAATAAATGTCTTGCTATTCTGTATAACTTTGTGTGAGTGTAGAAACTGTGTGTAATAAATATATGTGCATGTAAATATGTGTCTGTAAATACATAGAGAGAGACAACTTAATTTCTCTAAGATTCAGTTTTCTCATTTGAAAATGAGATTAATTACAACAGTGATTTTGAGAAGATGACATGAAGTAATAGATGTGGCTACATTTTAAATATGTTATTATTTTATTAGTATTCATTTAATAAGTATTTATTGAGTGAGTGCTTATTATCTTTAAAGATCTGTCTTAGCTCTTACAAGTAGTAGCTATGATACATGTAACGTATGAATAACCAAGATCTAATTACTATAATGTTATTTGTACAACATGTCATACAATGTCTTGTCTAGCACACATATATTTAACATCTATTCAACATGCATTTATTGAGAGTCTGCTATATACTAGGCATATAATATAATGCCGCTATAAATATATAAACATTAAATAATTCCCTACTGGCTTTGGAGGAAAACACATATACATGTAAGTAAATGCAAAATATGTACAAATTGAAAATCAAATGTGTCGGGATATAATTCCTCCTGTTCTAACCAATCTTACCCTATCTATACCTACGGAATATGTACATTTTCATTCTCTTCTAATTTTTATAGAATAACTCTTTTTTATAATTCGATCATTGAACCATTTGAAATTATTATGATACATGGTGTTAAATGTTGGTTCAATCTCATTTTCTGCCAAAGTATTACATATTTGTCCCAGTGTTTTTTTTTAAATATGAGTCCCTTCTACAATAATTTGTTTTCTTATGTTTATTAAAAATCAGTCTACTGACTATATTTGATTCTAAAATATGCTTATCCAGTCTGTTCCATTGATATACTTCTCTGTTTATCCAGTAGCAATTGACAGCAACTTAGTATAATAAATGGAGTACTGCTTTGAAAGCCAAGAGAATCAAGGTACAAATTCTATTTTTTGCACCTGCTAGCTGTGTGCCCCTATGTGTGACTCTGTGTGATCTTTTATGTACCTCAGCCAACTATTTAGGGCTCATCTATTCAGTTGATTAAAACTCCCTACATTGGGAATTTGTCATTCTAATTTTCCCCACACACATTCATTGTCCTTTATAGCAATGGTATCAAACTTAAATAAAAATCAGAGCCACTAATCTATATTTAAGGATCCTAGCAGTCTACATATTGACTTAATTTTAAAAGGTAATATTATCTATATACTATATCATATTTATTTTAAGTAAGGACCACATGTCTCCCCCTCATGTTTGATACCTCTGCTCTATAGTTGCATTGAAGTTCTTTTCAGTCCTTAGCTGAATCCCTAATGATTCAAGTTCCAGATGATTGACATCTCCCCAGTGATCCCATCCCCTATTCTCTACAATCCCTGGTTCTTGCACTATACTCAACTTTGTCTTTTCTCCTTCATTTCATTACCAATCTTGCTACCTGTCCTCTATAGTTTATCCATTCTCCAGCAGATGAGACTCATGGTCTTCCTCAGAGAACCAGTTTTATGACACTGGCTCCTGAATGAAAAAGAATCTCTAAATATATTTGCAATACAAAAACACACCTTTGTAATTATTAATCCCTTAAATTTTTAATTTTCATTCATTCATTTCTGTTTACTTATTCACTTATTTGTTCCATTGTTTGTTTATTACCACAATATCCAGGACTTCACAAAAGAGTCTAAGAACACTCCTTGCATCTCTCAATGTAATTTCTCTATTTCCACTCCAAAGTAGATTCAGGATGACTAATCACCATTAATAACTTCTTTTCACTTTCTAGGAAGTCTGTCTTTAGCTCTTGTCATCTTTGAGCTTAGAAGTTTGTTTTGACGAGTAGAGGGTACACTCCACTTTATCCATGATTGTTTCTGTCCTGCAATTTTGCCTTTGGATAGGTGAACCAATTGATTCAAATTGCTCAAGTCTAATTCTAAAAACAAGAGGGAACAGGGTAGAAGGAGGAAACTGTACTTGTTCTTCCTGGCAGCATGGGCATCTACACTGTGGAGAGAAAAGAACATTTGCAATCTTTGGAACTTAGCATTTATCTATGTCAGGTCATACTATACGCTCCTTAGGAACGCTGAACTGTCATTCATCTTTGTAACAGATGCTCTATAAAGATCAAGCAGTATTTGTATGAAAAGAGATATAAGAAGACATCCCCCAATCTATCCCTTCATGAAATTGATAGGTCCACACATGTTATACAAGTATATGTTTTCAGACTTTTCAATGTATTATTCAATTGGGCTGTATGACTTTTTCTCCCTCTCAAAAAAATTACTATTTGTTATATTAGATGACTCTGGGAAGGAGGGGGGGAATACTTGGAATAAACATAATAATGTAAGAAACAAAAATTTCAATAAAAGCTTATTTTTTAAAAATTCAATCATTCCATAAATATTTATTATATGCCTACTTTCTGCCAGGAACTATGGTTGCTGACGATGTAAATACAAAAACAGAATATAGTCATCCCTTCCATGTTGCAAGAGTTAGGGGTATAATGCCCTTTTGATCTGGAAAACCTGTGTAAAGGCTCTCCCTTTACACCAGGAAAGAAATCTGATTTTTTTTTCTTTTATGGGGTATTTCTAATACTGTGAAAAAATAAAATATGTTGATAATATACATTACTATGTGTATATTTTATGCATTTTTGGGTTTCTAAACTTCTTCTGTGTCATCTTCTGGCCTTCTGCAAAACTCCTAAAAACATTCTTATTTAATGTCTTCTATTTTCCTAAGATATAGTGAAACCTTGATAGGGAAAGTCAAAATGTTGAAGGGCTAACTGAAATTCTTATTCTCAGGAAGCTTACATTCCATAGAGGAGAAACAAATAAAACTAAATCTTATTAAAGTGTAACACAATTTTCCCAAGGGACTTTTCAATCCACTTAATTCAACAACTGGCCAACCTGGCCAACAACAAAATAATTGTGTTTGCATGCAAACATGAGACAAGGTTCCTCACCTAAAGAACCTTGTAGGGGGTTGAGATAGGCAAAAATAAAAAGGAAATCTCCTTCTTTTGAACTCCTTTTGGCCAATAGTCTGAGAAATTATTTTTTTCCAATTAAATCAACCATTTATTATTTGCAGGTTCTTGAGTTACAGTACATTTCAATATGAGGAAAGTTTTCTTGAGATTTTTCTCAATCCCCACCAAAAGAGACTCATAATTTCTTCAGAAGAGATCATCTGCCATTTCCCTCAAACCCACCCCTTCCTCCCTGCCAAATGGCACAATTGTCTCCTGCCCGGATATTTTAGCGATGGCTTTGACAGTAACTAGTTGTGACCTTGAGCAAATCATCAAATCACTTAGGCCTTGGTTTGTTCATCTGTAAAATAAAGATAATAGCCTTTGTCCCACCTATATAGTGATTTTCATGAGACTATATGAGTTATGAGGTATCATAAATATAGCCATACTTGGAAATTTGTAAAGTACTGCATAGACGTGTGCGGAATTTTAATTTATTATTAATAATACCTTGTTTGGCACAGATTTCTCTTTCTTCTTCCCAGACCAGTCTAGAAATTCCACAAGGAAAAGGAAAAAATGATTTAGGGTTTGAATTTGAAGGCATTTGCTTTTGAGAATGATTCCATTAGCTATAAACAGGAAATCCACTACTCTAAGCTCATCCCCTACATCTCCATACCTGTGGTTTCACTCTCACTTGAGAGTGCGTGAGGGAAAGGGAAGTTTGAATCTTTAATCCTTTAATCCAGATGATGCTCTCCTATATATTGGGACATTGTCATCCTTTCTTATTCTATCCCTATTATCCAGAATCCTCGTGCTATCCTTTCTTTGCTCAAGATCCCAACTACAATGGAACTGTTCTCCCAGGAAAATGAGTGGATTCCCTGAGACTTGAGACTTCATCTCTCCTGTATCCATTCAGTCTGGGGTAACTTGATAAACTAATCTAAGTCCAGGTAATAATGCATTACTAATCATGCTTTATCATTTGATCTTTCTCTTCCTTCTTAGCTTGAACCTTCAAAGCCTCAACCAAATAAACAACTAATCAATGGTCAACAACATTTATTAAATGATTACTGTGTGCCAGGCATGGTGCTAAGGAATGGGGATACAAAGAAAGGCAAAAACATCGCCCCTACCTTCAAGAAGCTCACATTCTATAGGAAGAGATAACAGGAAAAAAATTGTACATTCAAAATTTATATAGACAGATAATAGATATAAATATTCAATGAAAAGTAAAAAATCTTTGAGGAATACTAATAGTCTGAGCTCCAAAAAGGCAAGGGTTACATCTTTTCTAAAATTGTAATCTCTCCTAAAGGCTGGCATAGCACTCTTCTCACAATAGATTCTTTTTATTATTATATATATATATTTTTTAATAACATTATCCCTTGTATTCATTTTTCCAAATTATCCCCCCCTCCCTCTACTCCCTCCCCCCTGATGGCAGGCAATCCCATACATTTTACATGTGTTACAATATAACCTAGATACAATACATGTGTGTAAATACCATTTTCTTGTTGCACAATAAGCATTAGATTCCGAAGGTACAAGTAACCTGGGTAGACAGACATTAGTGCTAACAATTTACATTCACTTCCCAGTGTTCCTTCTCTGGGTGTAGCTACCTCTGTCCATCATTGATCAACTGGAAATGAGTCACAATAGATTCTTAATATGTTTGGATGAAATACATGCATGCATGCATGCCTGCTAAGTACAGTCAAAAGTTAGTGAGGGACATTCTTTGGCATATGCTTAAATCTAATCACAGGTGACTGACCACTGTGCTTCAATCTTCTTTAAGACCAGTCCTATTCAGTAACTCCACAAACAATTGATCAAAGAGCCTGACTTGGATAAAATTCTAAGGCAACGAAGAAGTAAGTATTTCTCCTTTAACCTATAATTAGAGCCTCAGCTACACCAATTTTCCCTTAGCCTCACTCCAAACAGAGAACAGAGCAGATAATGCATAATGCTTTACTTCCTTTTCTACAAATAAGGCTGGACAAAATAGTGAGAAGATTTGAACTGTCCACAGGTGGATTACCTTTATGACTTCTGGTATCCAAGGTTTAACCACTGTTTGGAAGAAACTCAGGGCTGGATAGCTTATGGCTATATCATCACCTACTGATTTAGCATTTTCTTCGAAATATCTCGTTTAGAAAAAAATTTGCCTTCATTTTACAGATGAGGAAACCGAGTCTTGAAGTAATCAAACTGAGTCTTGAAGAAATCAAAATTTTGACTTTAAATAATTTCCCTGAATGAAAAGAACTGGCCCGAATGAACCATAACGGTAAATGCACCACTCATTTGCTTCACACATTCATATAATGTGAAAGGATTAGGTAATATGAGACTTTGGGTCACATCTCATAAAAATAAGGATGGGGGACAAGTAGGGGGGGCAGCTGGGTGGTTCAGGGGATAGAGCACCAACCCTGAAGTCAGGAGGACCTGAGTTCAAATTTGGCCTCTTAACACTTAACACTTCCTGGCTGTGTGACCCTGGGTAAGTCACTTAACCCCAATTCCCTCAGTAAAATAAAATAAAATAAGAATAGCTCAGTTTCTGTCTGAAGGGGAAAGGAGCTTGTGGAAGCAACACCTTTCCCATTAGTGGGGCTAGAAATCCAAGAGCATCTAATTCTCGCCATTTATTTATTTAATATCATTTATTAAGTATCTACTGTGAACTAGGCACTACCCTTAAGGAACTTACATTCTCAGAGCAACTCCAAACTGCATCTTCCGAAGGGCGGCTCCCATCTGTTCAGTGCCACCATTCTTTAAGTGTCCTACCCAATGCCTTCCGGTGCCAATGGAGAATTTTAAACTGATAACCTTCCACCGCACTTGAATACTTGCCTAACTGTCTGTAGAGCCTTCCAGCATCCAAGAGTGTAGACAGAGGGCCTGTGCCGCCAGCCACTGCCGGCCTTCGTGCTTCCCCCACTGGAAGGACTTCGATCTCCCTCCCCTTCCCCCGGCTAGAGCAGATCCCACGGCTAAGAGACCTCGCGCTCCCCGGGGTGCAGCCCCCCGGACACACTTTCCTCCCGCCCCTCTGCCCCCTCCCCAGTCCCCGGCAGGTCCCCTGGCCCATCCGTGTTTATATTTCCGGATGTTTGCGGATTAGTGGTTTGGGTTTTTTATTATTATTTAAGAGCTCTCCTAAAGAAGCCTGGAGCCACGGGAGCGCATTCCAACAGCATGGAAAAAGTGATCCCGTGCGTGGCAGCTCGGCCGCCGCCCGCCGCCGCTCTCCTCTCGGCTCGGCGGGATGATTAATGCTGATAATTCCCCTCCAGCGGACTCATTAAAGCTGCGGGTGTTTTTCTTCGAGGCCTCTGACATTTCCTCCTCTCTCACTATCAGAGGTAATGACAGTGGCGTGATTATATACTTATTCCTTTCCACCTCCGAGCCGTTTTCCTTGGCACGCGGTCGGAGGCCCCTTACTGCAGCCGCCCGGCCGGGCCCCGAGGCTCGGGCTGCCCGCCCAGCGAGGCTGCAGCACCTGGGGCAGCGACGGCAGGGGCGGCGGAATCGGGGCCCCCCGAAGCCTGGCCTGGCCCGGGCTCAGCGCCCGGGAGCGTCCCGGGCCGGGTGGCCCGGTGTCGGCAGCGCGGGCACGGCGTGGCATTGACCGTGCACCTGGAGGGGGGCCGGAATGAGGGATTGGAGGAAGGGGGCCGGGGAAGGCTGCTGTTCTTCTTGTTTTTCCCCCCTTCTCCTAATCCTGTTGTCAAAAAATGTCCAAGTTAAACAAAGGGGAAATTACCGAAGGAATCTGGAGCGCAGCCTTGAAGAATTAGGTTTCACTCTAATTGAGCTCATCCGCTGCCCGGGCAGGCTTGGCCCCCTCGCCATGTTAATCAGGCTCGCTGTCATCTGGCCGGCTCCCCACCTCCCGTCCCCTCCCCCTCACATCCCCTCCCCGGGGCCCGGGCCCGAGGCTGGAGCTGGGGCCGCAGCCAGGGGTGGCTCCTAGATGGAGGCTGGGCCCGAGCCCCGGGTTGAGGCTGCCTGGGCGCTTCGACCCGCCGCGCCGCACAGCCTGCTCGGAGAAGCGAGAGGGAGCACCTTTGACTTAGTAAACACCCGAGCACAAAATTGGGGGCAGCTTCCTTCGAGGAATGGCGTGTCGGGCCGGCGCTGTCGAAATCCCCGTAATGATTAAATGTCCTCTCGTGGGGAAATCAAAACCTGCGGATTCCAGAGGGGTGACGAGGCCTAGTGATTGCAATTTGGGTTGGAAACTGTCCCTCCCCACTCCTTCCTTGCCCCACATCTCCTTCCTTCTCTCGGGTCTTTCTACTTTCTCTCCTCCTCCATCTCCACCTTTCCCCCCCCCCTCCCCTCCCGTTTCCTCATTTTTTTTCTTTTCCTCACCCTTAATTCTTCCTTTTACTTCTAAGCCCATTCCTTTTATTCTTCCCTTCCCTTTTCTTTTTTCTCCGCCTTCCTTTCCACTCGTCTCCTCTCCTTCCTGTTTCCCCTTTGGTCTCTTCTTCTCTGAGTCTTTTTCCCCTTTTCCTTCCTTCCCTTTCTCCTCCTTCTCTTCTAGTTCCTCTTCTTCAGTTGTATCTCTGTCTCTGACTCTGTGTCTCTCTGTGTGTTTTGTCTCTGTCTCTGTCGGTGTGTCGCTGTCTCTATCTGATTCTGTCTTTCAGTCTCTCTCTGGGTATCTGTCTTTGTCTATCTCTCCTTCCCTCTTTTTCTCTCTCCCTCCTTCCCTCTCTCTTTCCCTCTCTCTCTATTTCTCTTTCTTTTTCCTTCTCTTGTCTCTGTCTTTCTGTCTCTCTTCTCTCTTCTCTCTTCTCTCTTCTCTCTTCTCTCTTCTCTCTCTTTCTCTCTCTCTCTCTCTCTCTCTCTCTCTCTCTCTCTCTCTCTCTCTCTCTCTCTCTCTCTCTCTCTCTCTCTCTCTCTCTCTCTCTCTCTCTCTCTCTCTCTCTCTCTCTCTCCTTTTCCCCTTTCTCATACTCAGAGCTGAAAGAGAATTCAGAGGCCATATATTCAAACTCATACAAAAAAATTAATTCCTCACTACAACTTCAGGACAACAGGTCACTATTTACGAATCCCTAATGAGTCAGAATGCACTTCTTTCCACTTTTCATTAGCTTTAATTAGGAAATATTTCCTTAGCTTCAATCCTAAACTTATCTCTTAGTAATTTCCAACAGCATTTACATTTCATATTGTACTATGGTACCAGACTAAAAGTACTCTTACTATCTCCTTTTTAGTTGTCTTGGATTCATTTGGGCTTGTAGCCCAATTCTCATCTTGCAAATAATGAAAATAAGGCCCTGAGAGCTTACTTGACTTGCCCAAGGTCACACAGTAGTAAGTTGTAAGCAGAGTCTGAACCTATGTATTCTGCCTCCATATGAGCTCTCTTTCTACTGTTCCATGCTTTCTCTTTTCTCTGTCATTTTCTCCTTTTTTTCTTCAATAATAACAATAAAAAAGGATGCATCTAGAAGTAGTGAGTTCCTAACAGCAGAGATATTCAAGTGAAGGCTAGATGATTTTTTTTTTTTGTCAAAGAAGTTGTAGAGAGTTATGGATCAGACTAAAAGACAGTCTTTCAAATCCCTTCCATCTCTGTTGGAAGAGATTCTGCTATTCTTCAGTCTACATGATACTTCCACAAGCTTCTCATTTGCTATTTATAGCAATCTTGTAAATTCACCACAATACAGATTACCCCTACTTTACAGATAAAGAAACTGAGCCCTAGAGTTGAAGTGATTTAGTCAAAATTACAAAGCTAGAAAACAAAAGGGAAAAAACTTTAACCAGTGTCTTCTGTTTCTTGGTATAAAGAAAAACCTTTCCTTCTGTCCACATTTCAGTTCTCTCTTCTTTTCCTTTATTTATTCTCCACTTGTTTATTTCTTTTCTTCTATCATCTTTCCCTCCCTTCTCTTTCTTCTCTATCCTGTGAGAGTTGAGTAGTACTCAAATTACTATAAAGTAATAATTATCTCTGGAGATCCTACATAAGAATAGCTTGTTTGGTTAAATCCAGAGTTCCATAAACTGGATGAAGAGCTAATAAAAAAATATGAGACTAACAAAGTTTGTCTTGGTGCATTCACCCCCCTTCCAAGACTCCATATGTCCCATAGTGCTCCAGGATTATTTTCAGTCTTTAACTCATCCAGACCTGTCCCACCTTTCTAACATCCTAATATCTTCACCCGTAACAGAAACTCATGGATCTTACACCCTCAAGGCTGTTCCCTCAGGAAACTGGAGAAAAAGAATCAAAAATAAAATTTAGTAGCCAATCAATACTTAAAAATATTTCCCTCTCTCAAATGTATAGAGATAAATCTCTTAATAGTGACATATTAGATCCTTCCCTACATGTTGGTAAGCATCCTACTTGAGGACAAGGGATATTAAGAAATTACCTTTGCTTTACTATTACTTGAATATCTATACTGTAATTCCTCTAAGTTAGGGGTTCTTATCCTTTTTTGTGTCATGGATTTCTTCTCTAAATAACGTTTTTATGCACAAAATAATATACATGATTACAAGTAGCAGACCAATTATATGGAAATTGAGAGAATTTTTTCTCATGCCAATTCACAGACTCCCTGAACTCCATCTGTAGACCCCAAGTTAAGACTCCCTACCCTAGGAAATGGTGTCATGAAAAGACCTCCTCCATCTAAAGTTAATGGATCCTACTTTGAATCCCTACTCTGTTTTTTACTTTATAACTTTGGACTAATTGTTTCCTCTCTCTAGCTTGTTGTTCACTAATCTGTAAAATGAACAAGGAATGTGGATTGACTAGGTGATCTTTACTGCCTATGCTAACTCTATGTTCCACCAACCCATATAGAGAGGCAGCATCATGTAACGAGGAGGGCACTAGCCCTAAGAGGACCTAAATTCTATTCCCAACTCTACTCTATTACCTGTGTGACTTTGCACATTGTACTTCCCCTTTTTACGCCTTAGTTTCCTCATGTGTAATAGAAACATTTGAAATCATTTTTTTCCTTAGGTTCCTTTAAAGTCTTATGATTCAACTTGCAGACCTCAAAAACATAGGCAAGTGGGTAGAGAAGGATGGACAGACAAAATGTTAGAGTATCATCAGCTTTTCTAGCTCTGAAAATGGATTTAGAATGAAGCGCACTTGAGGAGCAGCCTAAAGCCAGAGTTTGAGAAATGTCACAGGACAGAGCCCTGAAGTCTGGGGGTGGGGGGAGAGGGGGAAAGGTGGGGAGGTGGAAGGGGACAGTTTTAGCTCAGACCAGTAGGGGGCAGTAAGGTACAAGTCAATGGTAGACATTGGCAATTCTCAATATAGCCCAGAATTTTTGTTTTACAGGTGAAGAAACTGAGGCCTAAGGAAGGGAGATGGCTTGCCTAGGGAAACCCAAGTAGTAGATAGCAGAAATGAGAAACTCCAAATTCAGTGCTCCTTCCAGAAAATTACATGGAAGGATCCGTAATTCTATCTGTGTGAGGACTTTTTCAACAAATTTAAATCCCTAACCTTATTGTCCCATAATTCCTCCAGAGGAGTCATATTCAATGCCCTTAGTTCTTCCTCTTAGACTTTTGTTGACTGGTAAACTTAGGTGTAGTAGATAGATTATGGGACTTGAGAGCTAGGAATGACATAGATTTGAATCCCACCTTAGACAGTAGAGTCAACTGTGTGATCCTGGACAAATCTCTAAAACTTTCCTGGGTCTCACCTTTTTCATCTGTAAAATAGGAGGTAGAAATGGCCTCAATCTCTAAGGTCCAGAAGGCTGTGAATCTATGAACTTTATATTAATAACAATATTTCATAAAACTTAAAAACAGTTTATTAATATTACTCAAATTCTTATACTCTCTAAGCTACTTGGAACAAAAACCTTCAAAGTATAGAGACCGGGGTAAGGAAGGCAAAATCATGTGGGAACAGGAAGAGATAATATGAAATTATGTAGATTATCTTTGTTGATCCAGCTGCTGCTGAAATTTTAACAATGATTCTTTCAACAGTCTACCTAAAGGATAAGTTTACATTCTAATACTTATTTCATTCATCTATATAATAGTCCATTAACTGAACACTAAATATAAAGGAGTAAATGGCAATCCCAAGGCCATGTCTATCTAAACTTCATTGAAAAAATGAGACAAAAAATAAAAACATAATAATAAAATAATTTTAAAATGAGATAAAAATAATATTACTAATCCTAGCTGGTATTTATGAAGAATTTAGAAAGTGTGGATATTTTTATATTAATTATCTTATTTTGAGATATGTACTAGTATGTGAAATTTTATTTTTTAATATTGACAATGTTAATAATTATCTAATAGCTGTTATTTTGGGGGTATTAACACTTTAAAAAGAATTTCAAAGATGGGCCCAGGCACTAATACTTCCTTCCTTTCCCACTCTCTGTCCCAACCAGCCTATCTGAAAACTCACTGGGCTCAGCCCCAGAAGATTGACTGCCTGATAGTAATTATTTTCTTATATTTTTGGTAATTTATTAGTTTATCAGAAAAACTAATTTTATATATAAATAGTTATTAATAAAAGGAGATGGGAGGAAAAAGGAAAGTGAAATGATGGTAATAACATTGGAATAGAATGGGTTTAGCAAATGTTCCATTCCCTATTTACCAGACAGAAAATAGAAGAATGCTTCTCTGGTCAAAATGCTTGTATTGGACAGATCACATCCATTAGACAAGCTCAAACGAAATAATATTGGTAATGCATTTACTGATAAGAGCAGTTCCTTACACATAGTAAGCATTTAATAAATGTTTATTCCCTTTCTTCCTTTCCCCTCCTTGGAAGATAGAAGAAGCAGCTCCAGAGAAGTAAATTAGTATGTTGATCAACAGCTTTTATAATTCAGGGTCAGCATAAAGTGCCTTGTGCCTCAAGATTCCTGATCAACTCCTCAGATCTACTTACCGATCCTAGGGTAGGAGAATGTCATTGGCAGGTGCCAGAGAAAGAACAAAAATGATAGGATAGATGCTGATGTTCATCCTTCATTTTTGAAGATCAATGACATCATAAGGTGACGTCTTGATTCATGTGTGTAAATTCGATTCAAGTGAGGCAGAGTTGCAGAAAGCCATCAACCTCACTTTATTTCCAGTCATTGAAGTGCAGTCCATTGGCAAGACAAAAGTCAAGATAACTAGCAATGGTCTGGGATGCAATAAATGACCTTGATGTCTTCCATATCTGAACAAGCTCTAAGCACTCTGCAGAATTTGCTTCTCATCTGTCCATACAGAAGGAAGAAGTGTCCACATACTTAGGGCATCACCCTATGTATCCAATGGGTTTGAGGTTTGCTGATTACTTTCAACATGGCTAACTCTATGTACCAGGACAATTTTACCATGGTGAGGTTGCTTGTACATGCTACAGCTTTTTGGAGCCACAGATGAGAGTTAGGTAACAGGTGGGCACCAAAAGTATATGAACAGGCTTGTAAAAGGCTCAGTAACATGATAAATGTAGAAATATGTATAGAAGAATTGCACGTTTTTAACATATATTGGTTCTTTGCTGACTGAGGGGGGAGAAAATTTTGGATTACAAGGTTTTGCAGGGGGAAATGTTGAAAGCTATCTTTATGTATTTTGAAAATAAAAAAAAAACTATTATTTTTTAAAAAGGGCTCAACAGGCCCTCAAACAAGAGATATCAGTCCTTCCTGAGCATCCCAAATACCCTAATACCACCCACGAGAATAGATGGAGCAAAGCTCTTACCACCATTGTTGAATTTAGCTCAATTTAGCTACTTGTTTAGACACTGACCAAAACATCCAAAAAAAATTTCTTCTCTTTTAAAAAGCTAAGTGGTCCCTGAGTTTGGTGCTCTATTCAAGGAAAATGGTGAATGGGCTATCTGGCAGATACTGGCATTCAGAAGGGAAAGGCATTTCACTTTACAAGTTATCCTTTCGTGAGGAACTAGGCCCAAGATCTGGTGATTATCTCCGTTGTTCTAAGATACCAAAGATTCAGCAATGATCAGCTAGATTATTTTTCACACCTTTGTAAATTCAGTAAATGGGGTTTATTGGTTCTTTCATTAGCCCAGGGAAATAAGCCCGGACACTACTATCCAATAAGAGAGAAAAAAACAGCATGTTATGGACAGAGGGCTAGCCCTGGAGTCAGAAAGACCTGAATTCAAATCTGACCTCAGATATTTACTAGCTATGTGACCCTGAGCAAATCGCATTTGCCTTAATCTATTGAAGAAGGAAATGGCAAGCCACTCCACTGGATTGTATGATCCATGAGGTCACAAACAGTCAGACACAACTAAATGGCTGAATTAAAATGATAGATTAAAAACAATTTTGAAAAACTGAAGGACTATGATCCTTCATAGTCCCCACAATTCTAGAAGACCAATAATGAAACATGTTATCCACTTTCTCATAGTAAGATGCAGAATGAAACATATGTTCTCAGGCAAAAGCAATGTGACTTGCTAGGTATTTGTGATACAAAGGGTTTGTTTTTCTTACAGTTGAGGGGGAAAGAATTAAGAGTTATTTACTACTAACATGAAAAAAGGAAAAAATCCAGAAAAGATGCACAGAAGACAACAGCAGTAAAAACCAATAAGCAGGACAATTTGTTGAATTTAAAAGAAAAAAAAATCAAGGAGGAAAAAATTGGTTTCAAGTCTCTCTAACACTTACTAGCAGTGTAACTCCCGGGGCAAATCTGTCCTTCCAGCTCTTGATCTTGATCTTGATCAGTTCTAGCTCATATCCCAGATTTGGCTTCTTGCTGATGCATCAGTCCATTAGAGTCTGCTTTTCCAAATCTAAGTTCTTGGTACAAAAGATACTTTTTAGGTACCTCTTTCTTAGTCTAATCAACTCATCCTTGGGATAATTGCCACTCCACCCACGGGCAAAGATATTAAGTGGTTTTCTTTCTTCAGCTCATTTTACAGAGTTAAGTGACTTGCCCAGGATCATACAGTTAATACTCAGGTCTTCCTAATTCCAGGTCCAGTGCTCTATCCACCAAGCCACCTAATTGCCCCTTCTGTTATCTTATTTCCTAAATGGGTCCCAAGACTATCTTAATGTTTTGCATCTTCATCTCTTATCTGGAGGTTTTAATGTTTTGCTTCCTTTAAGTTTTTTTTTTTTTCTTTCCGTGGGCTGGTCATCCTGACAAAAATTCTACCAGCCAGATCTTTCTTGGAATATGATAGTGGAAATTCCTTTTCCAGCTACCAATTTTATAAGAAAAAACCATCCTCTACAATTCAGTCTCTCAGGAATTCACTACATGGCTTCCCATCCCACATACAAATTATGTATATTTCTGAATCTGTACTGCCCTTCTCCCTGTCTTAGGTGTCCACTCATTGACTGCATTAAGCTAACAGACACACACTATAATCAATGACCACTAATCCCATTCATTAATTCAACAGCTTTTAAACATTTACTAAGACACGCAGTCCATGGAATTTTCAGTCTTCAGTTTGGTAGAATCTGTCATAACTTCTTTACTGGCACTATGTTCTAGCTCACAGTCCTATACCATAATGATAAGGATTTTATCAAGGTTTCTCAAAACATCACAAAGATTGAAGAATTGATGCCCCTTTGGGGGGGCATTCAGAGTTAAGTGTGACCTTAGGTATTTAACCTCTGCTTGCCTCAGTGTCCTCATCTGAAAAATGGAAATAATAATATCACCTACCTCCCAGAATTGTTGTGAGGATCAAGTGAAATATTAAAGTGGTTACACAGTGTGTAACACATAGTAGGTACTGCATAAATATTAATTATTACTAGTACTATCAATATTTATGGATATGGGTGTGGAACACACCTAGCCATCCTTTCTCTCCTGCATTTCTTGCCTATGTCTTTTTATTAATCCTCTCAAGGAACTATATACCATACTAGCTATGAATCATCCAGAGGGGAAAAGTGATCAGAAGATAAGAGGGTGGCCAGAATATATCCTTCTTTCCCTTCATAAGATATTAAATAGTTTCCAATCTCTCCAATATGCTTCCTGATATCCAGAAGTCTCCAGCTTACTAAATGGGACTCTTGGACTCAGGACCATCAGTACCAAGCCATAGTGCTCTGCAGGAGGTCAGGTCTCCAAGATTTGATGGGACAGATCTTTGGCGTTCACATCCCTTTGAAGCTTTAGGGAATCTCCAAGAAAAAACAAACAAGTATAGCCAAGCCATTTTTTTTGCTTTGATTCTTTCTGAAAGGATAAATGCTAGAAATAAGAAATACTTGGAAAGAGGTTTTATTCAATTGAGTCCATTTTAGGAAAATGACTCCATCTTTCTTTCTTCTTTTTATCCTTTCATTTCAGCTGGATATTCAATACTTCCTGTAGAGAACATTGAGATTTGTTTGACTTGTAATATTGCATTTGGAGACTATTCAGCCATTTACAATTTGGGGGAAGGATACATAGTAAATTAAAAAATTCTTTCCCCTTCAGTTTCTTCTCAAGATTGTATATTTTTGATGGCAAAATTAGGGATTAACTACGAACATCTGTTTATTTTATATTGACATTATTATTAGGCTAATTATCAAAGCAAATGAATGGAGAGGGATAGAGAATGGTTGGAAGTTGTAACAATCTGCAATGCATTTTACCAAGATTCTTTTGAGTCTCACAATGATTATAGTGAGAGGACAGGAAGGATGGAGAGAATGTTTCAGAAAGAGGCTAAGATGGAAAAGAAGAATGAAGTGGAGGGAGGGAAGTTGGGTGAGGGAAAGGATTATGGTGAAATGTAGCAGTGGTAACTTGCATGTTGCTGAACTGGTGAGTGATCAGACTGAACTACCATTCACTCTTATTCTTTCCCCCTCCACCTTTTTGTGTACTATTCAATCAACAGCCACCATATATTGCATGTTTATTATATATCAGACACTTTACTGAGTGTAGAATATATATATATGCATATATATGTATAAATATTCAATATATAGTAGTATGTATATATACATGTATACATACTACTATATATTGAATATATATAAATATAAATGTATATATATAAAGAGAGAGAGAGAAGAAAGAAGAAGAAGAAGAAGAAGAAGAAGAAGAAGAAGAAGAAGAAGAAGAAGAAGAAGAAGAGAGGAGGAGGAGGAGGAGGAGGAGGAGGAGGAGGAGGAGGAGGAGGAGGAGGAGGAGGAGGAGGAGGAGGAGGAGGAGGAGGAGGAGGAGGAGGAGGAGGAGGAGGAGGAAAGGGAGGGAGAGAGAAAGAGTTCCTACTCCTTTCCTTGGGTCATCATTTTCTATTAAATCCCTATCTCCACTCCCAATCACCCCTTCTCAAACTGTATTCAAACGATAGAATATATCTTAAACAATTTGTTGATCAACAGTTTTATTCTATTTTCAGGCTTGAGAAAACAAAGTAAAATTTGTATTACAAAGAGGCCAACAAATTTTAAGGAAAAAAAATTGCATAATCCACTCTGAGTTCCTTTTTCCAAGTCCTACTTTCACTGGCTGGCAGAGTTCCCATACAATAATTAATTATTTCACTCTTCAGGGCTCCAGGAGAACCCTGAGAGGCTGAGGGTTCTTATACTACTGCTCAAACTCCTCCATTCATTATGCTATCCCTGATGTCAATTAAACAGATGATATTTGCCCAAGATCAATTAACAAATTGATATCAATTAGGATATTTTCAAAAGAATATTTACTCAGAAGATATAATTAGGATAAAAGTATAAAACACCCCCTCCCTCAATAAAAAGTGCACCTTCCCCCCTCCATACTTACTTAATCTCTGAGGAAAGTGGGTAGAGGCTTTGAACAAGAGATGTGAGACATCTATCCTGTTCTCTATATCCCCAGACACCTGAGCTCTTCTATTATGAGCATCTAACATAAAGATCTACACATAAAATCATAGGACTAGAAAATAACCTAAAGTATAAAATTCTATCTAATTTTTCACTTTATTTTTCTTGCTTCCCCACCCCCATAACATGGATTATGTGGAAATGTTTTACATGACTTAGCATATATAATGAGTATCATGTTGCTTGCCTTCTCAGTGGTGGGAGAGAGACTGAAAGGAGAGAGAAAATTTAGATCTCAAAATGAAAAATATGAAACACATATGCATAAAATACTAGAATAAAAATTTCTAGAATTCAAATAAGCCTTAAAGCAGAAGAAAATGCTAGGATCATTTTTCAGTTCAATTAATTTGAATTCCAAAAACATTTGGTAAGGATCAGGCACTATGAAATATAAATACACACACATACACACACAATTCATTCCCTACTATGAAGGAGTTTACATTTCACTGGATCCAAACTCTTCATGTGATAGGTGACAAAAATGAGTCACAGGGAAGTGAAGTGATTTGCCCATGGCCATACAACCAGCTAATGGCAGATCCAAGGCTAGAACCTGAATTCATTGCTCTTTCTAGTTCTCTAGTTTGTCTCTCAAGTTGTTATTTAAAAAAAAAAACGATGGCTTTAGTGCTGAAATTAAATGTGTGGTCTCATTGTATTAAACCAGTGGTTGGCAAGTTTTTTTCTGTAAAGAGCAAGATAGTAAATATTTTAGGCTTTACAAGCCAAGAAGCAAAAATCAAGGTTATTATATAAATACTTATATAACAAGAAAAAACAAATTTTCACAAATTTTTATTGATGGAATTCAAAATATTATAAGAGTTGAGTGCAATTTTGTGGTATCGCCAGTCTACTAATAAAACAAATTGAATTTTTTTGAGGGAAACATTTTGTTTTATTGGGGTTCAAAGTTAGTGTTTTCTCTCATCAAATTTGATTGCAAATGTTCAGTGTTAATGCTGGTCTGTACTCACATTTTACATATCTTGTCTTTGAAAATGTGTTTTCTAGAAAAAGAGAAAAAAGTAGAAATAGAAAAAAATCCACCAGATACTACCTGAAAGAGATCTTATGAAGAAAACCTACACCTACATCATTGCCAAATTCTGAAACCCCAGGGGGAAAATATTATAAGCAATAAGAATAAAATGATTCAAATACAGCTGAACCACAATTAGAATCACACAAGACCATAGATCTTGGAAAACTATATATCAAAGAGAAAAAGAACTAGAGTTCCAGCCAAAAAAAATCATACTCAGCAAAGTTAAGCATAATACTGAATGGAAAAAAAGGACATTCAATGAATTTTCAGACTTTCAACATTTTGTTGCAAAAAGACTTGAACTTAATAGAAAATTTGACATTGCTCCAAGAGAAATGGAAGGTGAACATCAAAGACTAATTTCAAGGGTTTCAATAAGGGCAAACTGTTTGTGTTTCATAAGGAAATGTAAACAATATGTATAAGATTCTCACTAGTAATTAAGTAACTTGAATGAAAGGTTGGAATAGAGCTGAGCAGGCTGTGATTCTAAAAAAGCAAAAAATTTAAAGAGTAAATATGTTATATGAATGAGGTTTGAGAGCAAGGACTGATCCAGAAGAATTAGATGGAGGAGGAGGACTGGTAATTCTGGAATTCTACTCAATGTCAGGAATGAGTAAAGGGGAACAATACATACATACATACATACATGTACCTAGAAGGGTATGAAAGTTTTATAAATTTATTTAGAGCTTTTTTTAATTTTTATTTTTTGGCTCAGGCAACCAGGGTTAAGTTGCTTGCCCAGGGTCACACAGCTAGGAAATGTTAAGAGTTAAGTGTTGAATTCAGGTCCTCCTTCAGGGCCTTCAGGGACTTCAGGGCTGGTGCTCTATCCACTGTATCACCTAGCTGCCTTGTTTTATAAATTTATAAAGAAACAAGAGGGGAAGGAATAGATTAAGGAGGATATAGAAGGATGTGCAGATTAATAGGAATGGGATAAAATATATAAATTAATTGGAATGGAATAATGAGGGAGGGAAGGGTAGGGGAAAAGATAAGGGAGGAATCCTTGAAGGTAATGTGGGTTAAGTAAGAACAAGACAAGGTATCAGATAAAAATGAAGCAGAGGAGCCAGTAGGGATAGGAAATAAACATAATTATAATGATCAGGAGTAGAATTTATTAGAAAAAAGCAAAGGCAGTAATTATTAATCTCAAATAAGGTTAAAGTTAAAATAGATTTAATCAAAAGAGAAAATAGGTAAACTACACTATATGTCAACCATATAAATCAATATAGTTTTAGACTATTTAAAATACCTAGATAATATAAAGTTGGAATATTACTGAAATAATTAACTGAAGGATTTAGAAAAACATGCAAAGACCTTTTATCCACTGCAGAGAAGTAGAAGATAAATAAGTATAGTATAGCCTTACATAGATATAGATAAATATATATGAATGTATGAGTTTATTATAGATATCTATGTATATGTATGTGTAGGCATGTATATATGTATGTATATGTATATGTGCATGTATATATACATATATGTAAATGTATCTGCACTTAATTGTAGCCTTCTTGGGTGAGATGGAGAGGGGATGAAAGAGAGAAAAAAGAATGAAGAAAAAAATGCACAGTAGAAAGCAATATAAAACCTACCAAAAAGCAAAGCAAAGATTGATAACCTTGACAAGATGTAATAATTATATACACTTTCTTGAAATGGAAATTTATTGTTTCACATTTTTAATCATCTACTATGTTCTGTTGTATACATTCAATTGGTTTGGTTTTTTTTTTCAATTTTGTATTTACATTTTAAATAAATTTAAAGAGAAAAAAAGAAAATTTCCTTTTACACAGATCAGTACTGCCAAATACTGATATTAATCCATAAGCATATGAATTCAATTGGGCTTATTCTTCCCTTGGAAGGCATTTCTGTTAGGATTTATTAATTTTTTCTTGATAATTACCTTTTAGCATGCCATTACATTGCAGATTATTTAATTCCAATTGAAGGAAAGGTTAAAAGTTCTCAATTACATCCCTAAATGATCTTGAAATATGGAAATTTCCTTTGCATTTGCAATAAGGTCCAAAAAATGTAGTTTGAGCTCAGAAAAGATACACACTGTAAATCTGTGTAAGAGTGAATATTTCAATTCTTGTTTTAATTTTTGAGAACATGGGAAGTGTATAAACTAGCTTAATATAACTTCTTATTCAATCAACATTAATTGTCTTCAAGTTATCTTTGGTATAATATGTTTCAGATATAAGCTCTGGTTTGCCTTATAATTTTAGGTCGAATTCATTAAGAAACCTTATCAAATCTGCAACAAAAACTAATTTCCAAAGTTATTTAGAATTTAATAATAGTGATTAAGAGCAGTTCTTATTCAGAAAGAAAAATTCATCTCTGTCTTGAGCTCCTCAAAATAGTAATAAAAATTTTTTTCTTTTTATTTTAATTTGATACGTGTGTACAAATGATAATAAAATAATAAAATGTTGGATATACATGTGATATTTGAAATCTTGTCAAGTTTTAACTGGGTCATCATAATTTGCAGCAGCAGGACAAAATATTTGGAGGAACACAATATATGATTTTTGTCATAACCTATCATTATAAGGTGAAAAGAACCACAGATAATAGGTAAACACACGAGCATCACTCTATTCCAGTAAAGCTTTATTTATGGACACTGAAATTTGAATTTTATATAATTTTCATGCGTCACAAATATTATTCTTCTTTTGAATTTTTTTCAGTTATTTAAAAATGTAAAAGTCTTCCTTAGCTCATGAACTTTACAAAAAACAGAACGCAGACTGGATTTGGCTTACAGACCACAGTTTGCCAACCCTTGTATTTTACTGTTATTAGGTGACATTTAGAATTTTTGAGTAAGATGGAAACCTTGTGTGGATTCATGACCACATTTAGCATTGTGAATCTTTGAATCTCAGCATCATTTTCAAGCTAAGTCTCTGAGATTCTTTGACATAAAAAAGCAAAATAATGGTTTGAGATCAGAGAACGGCAATCATAGTGAAAATCAGGCTTGGTCCATGTGTTTCAAGGTAGGTAAGGTTTGCCTAAGATCAGAGTGCAAGCTAATGCTGCTGGGACTTTAAAGATGAATAGAAGCTCAAGGTTTCCCCAAAATCTTGGCAAACATTACTGGAGAGGAAGATTACTGTGCCAGGCAAGTCTTCAATACCAACAAGCCATGGCTGTTCCGGAAGAAAATGTCTTCCAGAACATACATCCCTCCAACAAGGAAAATTTCTGCCTAGTTTTCAAGTAGAGACTTTTTTTCTTGGCTCAAAAGCTGGGGGTGATTTCTAATTCAAACCTTTTGCTCATACATCCCTCTGAAAATCTCAGTTCCCTGAAGAGTTAGGCCAAGGGCAAGTTTGTAGGCATCTGGGCATGAAATCCTAAAGATCCCTTTGGGAGGAATGGTTCACTGACTGCTTTTTTATGTCCTTTATTAAGAATTTCTTATTCCTAGTATACATAATTCCATTCACATCAATTCAATCTCCACCCATGCATGTCACACTTATGCCCCTGGTGCATAAATCCCTGCGGATGAACCACTGGGCTTTTCTAGCTTAGGACAACCTTTCAGGGCTTATATTCAACTGGACTATTCTTCAAAATCTTCAAAATCACAGTTCCAAAAATGTTTCCAGAATGACTATACCACCACATCATCTCTATCAATAATGCATTTGTGAATTGTTTGAGCCATTGTGGAAAGCAATTTGAAAGTATTCCCCTAAAATTAAGCCGAGCATACCCTTCAACCCAGCAAAGAGATCAAACATGAAATGGACCAATAGAAATAAAAATATTTCTAGTACCTCTTTTATATAAGATCAAGAACTAGATGTCTGGTCATTGGGGAATAAGTAAACAAGTGATGGCATATGAATATGGTGGGATGCTATTGTGACATCAGAAATGAATAAAGTAACTGTTTTAGGTAAAGCAGTGAGGAATTTTAGGAATTAATAGAAAGTGAAGTGAATGAAATCAGAAGGACAATGTATATAGTAATAGCAATGCTATAAAAAATATATCTTTGAAAGCTCTAAGAATCCTAATCAATACAGCAACTAAACATGGTTCCAGAGAATCAACAATGAATCACCTCTTCATGAATATATATATATATATATATATATATATATATATTAACAGAGCCAAGGCAAATAATTTGTTAATGCACATTTGGTAAAAGGGTCTTGTTATGCCTTTGGTTTTCTTTTTCAATAGAGTAGGGTAGAAGATGAAAGGAAAATAAAATCTTTTATTGCTAATTGAAAAAATACTTTTAAAAAATTGAGTTCAGTGAGAAGGAAGTTAGGGGAAGTGTTGAGGAATATTGTCAGAGAATAACTTTGTTTATGGAACATTATTCTTTTTCAACAATGCCCCTGGACATCCTACTCACCTGGCTAAGCACCTGTGTGCTACCATTAAGGTTTTTTTTTTTTTTCAGCTACAATGTCACATGTAAAGGCAATGGGGTGTAATGGAAAGAGCATGAGACTGAGATCCAGGATATCTGGGTTTTAGTCGCAGCTCTGCCACTAACTAGATGTGTGATCTTGGAAAAGTCACTTGACTCCTAGGCCCCAGTTTTCTCATCTGTAAAATTAGAACTTTGGACAAGATAATATGTGAAAATTGTGGAAGACTTACATGAACTGATGCAAAGTGAAATGAGCAGAACAGAAGAACATTGTACATAGTAACAACAGTATTGTATAATAAATTGTGAATGGCTTAGCTATTCTTTACAATACAATAATTCAAGACAGTCTCAAATTACTCATTATAAAAAATGCTATCCATCTCCAGACAAAGAACTGATGTCATCTGAATATAAACAAAACATACTATTTCTCCTCCTTTTCCTTTTCCTTTTCCTTTTCCTTTTCCTTTCCTTTTTCTTTCCCTTCCCTTCCCTTCCCTTCCTTCCTTTATTTTATAAGAGTTTTCTTCTACAAAATGACTAATATGGAAATATTTTACATAATTGCACATGTTTAACCTACATCACATTCCTTATTGTCTCATAGAAGGGGCAAAGCAGGGAAGAAGAGATACAACTTAGAACTCCAAACTTAATAACGGATGTTCAAAATAGTTTTTACATGAAACTGGATGTAACATAAAATATTTTTTAAACCTTATCTCTGTGATATGCCAGGCTTCCTCATATCTCCCTACCCTACAAAGGTCAGGAGAGCTTTTTTCCTAAAAGACAAGAATACTGTACTCAAGACTATATTGACACAGCCTCCTGGTAACCACTGGTTATATTTATGTGTCTTCCTAATTACCTAAGGAAATAAGCAGGTCTGCTCCCATGGAGTTGGGACCCTTAAAATTTAGTTTATGTACCAAGGAAAGGGTGTGGTTTAAGTACTATTTTGGAGTGAAATAAGATATGCATAAGTCATTCAAAAGTGAGCAAAAGAAAATTTACCTTGTCATAGGATTAAAAAGATTCTAAATAAGAATAGGGCAGGTAGTTTGGGCAGATGCAGGACCCTTTGCACATTATTGTATAGAAATATGTCTGGTCAGCAAGTTATGGGGATTGTTCCAATTTTGTTTTGGGGTAATGGATAGAGGAAGGTCATTCCTAAGGCTCCTGCTAGTTCTAACAATTATAGCTAAATAATATTTCTAGTCTAGTCAATGTACCACATATCATTTCATCTTTTAAGACTTTTTACCTTCATTGAAACTTGGACAAAAATAGGGATAGTAATCTTGATCTCAGATAAAGTTAAAGTTAAAATAGATTTAATCAAGTGAAAAATAAAGAAACTATGTTATATGTCAGCAACATTATTCAGTATTGTTTTAGACTGCTTAAAATACCTAAATAGTATAAAATACCTAGATAATATATACCTGCCAAAATAGACATAGGAACTATGTGAATATAAGCATGAAACACTTTTTATACAAATAAACTCATATCTAAATAACTGAAGTAGTATTTTTTCATGAGTAGGTAAATCTAATGTAATCTTAAGTGACAATTATATCTAATTAATCTAATTTATTTAATATTATCCCAATTTAATTGCTAAAAAGTTATTTATCAAGTTAGAAAAAATAATGAACTTCATTTGGAAGAACTAAGCTCAGGAACTTCAAACAAACCAGAGAAAAAAAAGATGTAAAGGAAGTAGATTCAGCTGTATCAGACTTTAAACTTTATTATAATGTGAGCACATGATTGAAGTAAGAAAAGGATAATTTTGGTGATTTTTAATTAAAATCTTTTGTATAAATAAAACATAGCCAAGAACAAAAGAAATGCAGAAAATTGGGTGAAATTTTTCAGAGATAATCCCTCAAATGGGATGTGATTGGAATATTGCTGTGACATAAGAAATTATGAGCTTTGTTGATTTAAAAAAACATGGAAAGATTTAGACTGATAAAGGAAGATGCTATCCATTTTCAGAGAAACAGATAATAGGAGGATATTAGCATAGTGTGGTTTTATGTATATGTGTTTAAATACATATGTGTATATATTCATAGATATCTCTATGTGTGTATATCCATGTTTAAATGTAGTCTTTTTGGGGGAGGGATAGGGGAAAAATAAAATAGAAAATGCACATTAGAGAACAAAAGAAACCAACAAGGAAGCAAAGAAAAGTTGGGAAGCTTTGAAACAATATGTAGTATTTATTATACAGAATTTCTTGAAATGGAAATTTATTATTTATTATACAGAATTTCTTGAAATGGAAATTTATTGTCTTATATTGAATCCTTTGTTATGGTCTACTGTGTACATGGCAATTTTTTTTTTCTAATTTTTTATTTGTTTTAAAATTTTTACGAGAAAGAACAGAAGGAAGAGGAAAAGAAAAAGAGAGAGAGAAAAAGAAATATTGGGGGCTAATTTGTTTTCCACAATTTCCACTAGCACATAGTAGAGGCTCAGAAAATGCCTATTTAAAGAATGAAGGGATGCTTATTAATAAAATGTCTAAGGTTCCTATCAACTTTAAGAAGTAATAAATGATTCTATAATATTTCTGTTTCGGTCTATGGACCCATATATTCTTTCATCTTTAAAATATTGGATCAAGAGAGGAAAAGCAGGGATTTGTATGCCCACTTAACAAATGCAGGAATTTAGAGATGTGTGACATGGTCAATGACAGATATAATTGAGAGTCACACCTACAACCCTACACCAGAATGCCATATGAAATGCAGTATGACATATTGGCCCTAGACTTTAAGAAGCTTTGTACTGGACAAAGCTTTTTAAACTTCTTTTTAACTTCTCAAAACAAAACAAAAAACACTGTTAGATATATTGGACTACCTGCCATCCAGGGGAGGGGATGGGAGGAAGAAAGGAATAATTTGGAACAGAAGGTTTTGCAAGCATCACTGTTGAAAAATTATCCACACAAATGGTTTTGGAAATTAAAAGCTTTAATAAAAAAAGCTGTTAGGATTTATTTGGTTGAAATAGTACATTATAACAAAAGCTACTATGAATTGTCACTCTTTAATTGTTTTAAAGCTTATCAATCACAATTAATTATATCTGCCTACATTAAATAATAATAATATTGTATGTGTAGTCAAGAAGAGTCATCTTCATGAGTTCAAATCCAGTCTCAGACATTAGCTGTGTGACTCTGGGCAAGTAACTTAAACCTGTTTGCCTCAGTTTCCTCATCTGTAAAGTGAACTAGAGAAGGAAATGGCAAACCAGTCTAGTATCTTTGCCAAGAAAACCCCAAATAGAGTTCCCAAAAAGTCAGATGTAACTGAAAAAATGAATAATAACATGTGTATGTGTTGTAATGGGAAGAGCATAAGCTTTATAGTCAGGATGGGGTTCAAATGCTACCTCTGACACTTAATACTTATTAAATGTTGCTTTGGATCATGGTTTCTTCACCTATAAAATGAAAGCGTTGAACTGGATATTCACAAAAGGTCCTTCCAATTCTAAATGTATGATCCTATGACAACACTGGCATAGTGATAGGAGGCTGGCCCTGACATCAGAAGTCAAATTCAGCCTCAGACACCTACTAGCTGTGTGACTTTGGGCAAAGCACTTAACCCTATTTGCTTGAGTTCCCTCATCTATGAAGATAAGTTGAAGAAGGAAATGGCAAAGAAAGAAGAAAACACTAAATGGAGTCACCAAGAGTTGGACATGGCTAATGGACCAAACAACAACAAATGTAACAGTTCAATCCTCAGAAGGCTTATTTGCTTATGTTTTATATTG
Source organism: Sminthopsis crassicaudata (assembly GCF_048593235.1). NCBI lineage: Eukaryota > Metazoa > Chordata > Mammalia > Dasyuromorphia > Dasyuridae > Sminthopsis > Sminthopsis crassicaudata. The sequence goes on from NC_133617.1 coordinate 693,495,817, forward strand.
AATCATTTAGTGACGTAGATGATGCATATATGGAAGCAGGGACACTGTTACAATAACTCTGTGACCACCAGGAGTCTACAACCTGCAGAGTAGGAACCACTGTTACACAATTTACAATTATGTCACAGATGATTAAATATAGCATTTTGAAAGTACATCAAATTCTTCTAGGGTGGGCTGGACTGCACCATGGGACAGCCTGACGTGAATACTGGGTCCAAGCTGGGTTCCAGGTTTGAGGCTGGGCTCAGGGCTGCCTGGGTTTGGCATCTGAGTTGGCTTTGGCAGTTTTTAGGAGGAGTGACAAATATAATTAAAGTCATTGGCAAAGCAGGCTTCAGTGGTGGAACAGTTGAGTCAGCCCTGGATTTGAGTTTTGCAAGGTAGATTTTCTCAAATTCCTTCTATTTGGGGCAAGTCTGCTCTTTACTTAAAAGAGCATCTTAAATCTGTGCTATTCAAAGCAAATGAAAAAGTCATAGAAAGTCTTATACCTCTCTTGCTTCTACAGGAACAATTAACTACTAAAAATATTAATGGATTGTCAGCAAATTCCACAAAGTGGAGCAATATAACATAGTCAAAAGAGCATTGAATTTGCCATCAGAAAACCCGAGTTTAAATCCTGATTTTGCTACTTGCTACTTGTTTGACCTTGGGCAGGAAGTCCTTATCTGTATATTGAATGGAGTCTTGACTCTGTTGATTCTTTTGTGAATTACATCTTTTGCTTCAATTCTTACCTTGCTTTAAACACCAAATGGCTGTTGCCTCAGAAAAAAATAATTCTGGGAAAGACCTTAGCTTAAAAACTTAAAGCTCTTCACTTAAATCCAATTCACTTGCAAGTTAAGACATTACCCTGAAGGAAGAACAATAATTGATAAAGATGATTAATGGTGTTTTAGTACTAAAATCCATAAGGACTCTCTTGCTGGTCACAGACCTGGTAGAGGAGAGTTGCAGCCAGAAGTCCTGGGTTCAAATTCCAAAGTTAAAAGCTGTATATAATCTTTGACCAATTTATCTCACTGAACCTTAGTTTTCTTATCTGTAAAAATAGGGGTAATAAAACTTTCACTGCCTACCTCAAAACACTAAAACAAAAGTGAATTGTTCAACCCTGTAAAAATGTGAACCACAACTATTATTTGATTTCCCCTAAGGCATGTTAGTCATTTAAATATTCTTCATCTAAAGGATCTGTTAGACAACTGCTCTTCCCAAACTCTAAAAAACATCCTTCTGGGAGCCCAATTCTGAAGAAAAATTTCAGGTTCTTGTTTTCTATGGCCAGAGAAGAAGAAGGAGCAGGTTTACATCTGGACTGGTTAATGACTCTGAGTATAGGAAACTCCTCTTGCCTCATCCTACTTTCCGAATGCTGCAGGATTTCAGTGTGGTCGCCATGAACCTCCCCTGGTCTTCACCAGGGCTAATCATTACTTTGCACACAAGGAACTGTCTGTCTCCTTTGCCAGCTCCCCTAAACTTGCCCAGGAGGTGCCAAGGCAAACACCAGTTTTACTCAAGCAAAGTTGAAATAGTGGCACATATGTCAAAGGAAGAAAAACAGCTTAGCCCTAATGTTTATGCTTTCATAGTACTTGGTGAGCTCGGCAATCAATTCACTCTCTCTCCCTCTTTCTGAAGCCAAGGTGTCCAAAGTGATTCTGGGACTAGCTTCACGGTTCATTGGAGGGTAGAGACATGTCCATTACATTCCTGAGAGTTGTTGGAATAAGAAAGCAGGACAGTGGGTTTTAAATTAATGAATTGGGCTGATTAACTCTCAAGGGACAGGGACAGCTGGCATGGAGAAAAGATGGAGATTACAATTTCTCAGTTTATCCCCATCAATCACCAAACATTTATTAGACATCTAATACATACAGGACAACTGGATCAGTACTATGGATATAGAGACAAAAAGGAAACAACAATCTTGGTCCTCAAGGAGCTTACAATCTACTGAAGAAAGTGTGTATGTATATACACATACATATACACATATATAGAGAGATATGCATACATATGTGTGTATATAGACAAATAACAACCTTACTTGCCTCAATTTCCTCATCTGTAAAATGAGCAGGAGAAGGAAATCGCCAAAAAAAAAATGGTATTCTGTAAAGTTCTGTTGTCTCCAGAGACTGCCGATTGCTCTCTGGGAGGAGATCTACTGTGTCAACTCAAATCTCTCCGACAATTATTCTTCCTGTAGAGAGCCCTTGTCTCCAGACAGTTGCCACCAACTCTGGTCCAGAGTAGTGACTTCTTCTTCCTCCAGAGAGCCTCCTCAAGTCTGGCCCAGACAAGACTCTCAGTTTCTCGAGTGCCACCCTCTTTTATCCTCTCAGAGAATGGGTGTGGGGTAACACAAGGGCTTCTGGGAAAAATTACTTCAACCAATGAACTTGCTCCTCCTAAGCATGCAAGCTCCTTCCCAGGAGTTTGAAGGGCTAAAACTCCCAGTAAAGGCCAGAACTAGAGAATTGTTAAATACCGACTTAGCACTTAGTAAGAACCTAACATCTCCCCCTTTCTTTTGATTTAAAACATAGGGTGGTCATGACCTTGAAACATAAATCCATCAATATGGGAGGCATTACACATAATTACATAGATTACATAAACACATAGTAACATAGTAACATAGTGACATAATACATGCTAGAAGTATGTAACAAAAAACATGATCAAATAATCATAAACTGAGAATTTATAAATGTCCATAAGTCCATTGTCCATTAGTCTCATCTTGTGTTAGGAAATCCAATGATTCCTGCTGATTTTAAAGTTCTTTAACAGTCTTCTTATTAGCCATGGTCTTTCAGTGTCAGATGTTTCTTAGATTTTCTCCTTTGTTTTGAGGTCTTTCTCTTTTTCTGTCTCTCTCTGATGGACAAGGCGAATATGACTCGTTGGCACCCATCTGATTCCTTCTCCATCTGAAGAAATACAAGCAAACCCTCTCCCCCAGGCAGTTAACCTATCTGGTCCCTTCCATTCACCACTTTCTGGGTCTCTCCACATCACCTGGCGATTATCTAAGGACAGTGGAGCTGCTCGCACTGGACACTGCTCTTATGGTGGGTTATAAAACCTGTCTGCTGGAGCCAGTGCATCTTTGTCAAAAATTAGAAAATTAATGGTATAGAGAATTAAATTTAAAGTTCTCTAGGGCTACCTGTGGCTCCCCCTTTCTTTTGTTTTTGGAGGAGTGTCTTAATGTCTCTGTTTCTTCTCTCTACTATTGCCTGACCTTGTGGATTAAAAGGTATTCCAGTAGTGTGTAAAATCTTATACTGCACACAGAAGTGCTCAAAATGTTAAAACTATATGCAGGTCCATTATCTGTTTTTATTTCTTGTGGCACACCCATAATTGCAAGTGCTTGGATAAGGAATTCAGTGACCACTCGGACTGTCTGTTTTGCTGTTGGCACTGCAAAAGTGAATCCTGAAAAGGTATCTACTACCACGTGGATGAAAGACAGACTTAGCACTTAGTAAGAATCTAATATTTCATTATCTCATTAGCACTTAGTAAGAACCTAACAGTATTCCAGTATCTCTTTCAAGAAAACCCCAAATGAGGTCTTGAAGAGTTGGACATGACTGAAAAACAACTGAAATGAAGAGAAGAAAAATATGTGTGTATATGTACACACACACACACACACACACACACACACACACACATATGTAATACCACAGGTGTAAAGATGGAAAGCCATCTATTCAAAGAGCTTCATTTTAAAAATAAAAAAAAAAAAACACTGAAACTCAAGGAAGTTACACAATATGACCAAAATCACACAGTTGGTGTCATATGCAGGAACTCAGCTCTTCTGACTTAGAATCAGCACTCTTTTTCTCTAGTGCCACATAAGTTAGACACAAAATAAGCAGGGAGGGGAGAAATTATTCAGCTGAGGGCAGTAGAGATGACTTTAGGAAGCAATGGAAATTGAGCAGAGCTTTAAAGGAAACTAGATAATCTAAGAGCAAGGAAAACTTTATGTGCATGGTCAACAGCCTGTGCAAAGGCACAGATATGGGATATAAAATGTTCATGACCAATAGCAAGTGGGACAGTATGCATTTTCTGCACTCCAGTGAATGAGAGGATATAATAACCATAAGTCTAGAGAGGTATGTTAACCAAGAAAAAAAAAAGAGGATATTTAGTTCATTTGTCCTTACTCAGCACTCTTGCTCTTGAAAACAACCTTTATATGAATAGCATAATGTCATGTGAGCCCTGGACCACATCAAGTCTGGTGGTATCAATGATGGCCACCTACCAAATTACCTGAACATTTACATTCAGAGTTGGAATTTCCCATCAGGAGTGATCCATTCCTTGGTATTAAAGCATGATAATCTCAGATAAGCCTGATGAAATGTATCCCCTAAAAATAATATATTCAAAGATTATAAAAATTGGAAAAGACTTCAAAGATCTTTCTATTTCAGTTCATTCGTGACCCAGAATGACTTCAAAAATACAAAAGTCAAAATGATAAAGTGGAAAAACCACTGGATCTTCAGTAAAAGGGTCTAAATTCCAGACCTGCCATTTGCTCTTTATATAACAACCATCCTAGACCCATTTTCTTAACTATAAACTATTTAAATTAGATGATTTCTGGCCTACAGATTCTCTCTTGAACACTTACTGTAAACTGAATGATTTTGTTCATATTAATTCATTTACCTGGATCTCAATTTCTTCATCTGTAAAATGAAAGTTTGGGACTAGATCTGCTTCAACCCTAGGTATCATGCTATGAACCAAGATTCTAGATTCTATGATTAAATCAATTGCTCTCTCTACCATATTTTTCCAAAGTTAAATACTAACAGCTGTTATTTGATTTTAAGTGGTACATGATGCAAAAGGGAAATTTGATTTTTTTGTTAATTACTTTTTAAATTCATAAACCCAAAGAATGTCGCACCTGGAAGAGACTTTTAAGATTAAGTTATCCAATCCCTTCATCTAAATCTCAGAGAGAGAAGAAATTTCCCAAGGGAGTTGAATGGGTAAGCATAATATTTTTCTAGCTATAAGTATTTTGACAATAAAAATTCACATGGAATTATTAATACTTCATGTATTCCCAGTTTAAAATCCCTCATTTTCACAATATCTTCAGATCTGGAGAAAGTATCCCATGCTTTAAATTAATCCAATGTAGGAACAAGAATATTTACAAAACAAATCTATTAAAGGATGATCATACAATTGTAGAATGTCAAAGCTGGAAGGCAGAATTGGAATTAAAGTGAGGAGACTAAGGCTTGTCCAGAGTGCCAAGAGTAACTGTCTTACAATGGTACTGCAATTTATCCTCCTTCACATAATGGTTTTCTACTAGATCTGGATCTCAGAGACAGTCACCCCCATTCCTTTACCTAGTACAGGATCACTAGCCCCACGTATCCTGTTGATATGGCACCTCTCTTCTAGGACTTGGATAGATTTTCTGAGAAGCCAGCTACCCATTTTTTATGTAGCTACACTTAGAGTGGAACCCTCTCCATCACTTCCCTCCATTCCATCCCCACCCCCCAATTTCCAATTGAATTTGCCCCATACAGGAACATTCCTACTATCAGCTCTGCTTTAAGATATCTTAAAAACCACTTAAAAACATTTAAGGTAACCATTTTATTTTACAGATAACAAAGAATGCCCAGAGAGTGAAAACAAACTAAAAAGATGAGATTGTTTCAAATTATAAAGTGGGAAGGATTTATGTTTATAAACTCCTAGGCCAATCTTAATTCAGATGAGTTTGTTGGTGGGAAACCTTACTTTCACTTACGATGACTCTCCAGGTGCCTTCTCTACAAAGGAAGCCATAAATAGACAATGGCCATCTGTCTAGTAAACTCTGAACAGGTCTCTGGAGTAGCCTTCCCAATTGTTTCTCTCTTGTTGATTCATTTAATGATTGATGGGAAAATATATAGAGGAAATCCATCCCCTGAAGACAAGTTCAATGTCTATACAAGCTACTTAACTACTTTTCTGACCTTTTTATATATACATATTAGCCATTCCAAGCTCCACATGTTTATAAGGTGTGACTGAGTTTACTCAAACATTTTTATTTTTTACAAGGTGAAAAATAATCCCCTCAAAACTGAAAGAAGCTTCCTTTTAGAACAAGGCAAAGAGACCGATAGATATAATAAGATAATAACATAAAAGTGAAGATAGGTAAAAATAGAAATGAGATAGATATAAATAATTTTAACTCAAATCTGTGACTTCTATGTAAGAAGTTCACAGTAAGAAGAAATACTCTACTGATGCATATTGGCACCTTCTCTGCAATTTAGTCTTAGAATTGTCTGTGGAGTGATTGAAAAGTTAAATGACTTGCCTAGCATCACACAGCTCTCTCCTCCCATTCCTTTTGTCTTATTTTTCTCCTTCTTCCTCCACAAATCTTTATTGAATGTAAGTATATACATATACATATATACATATATGTATGTATAAACATGGACATAGACATAGAGACAGAAAAAATATAGAGATAATAGAGAGAGAAGGAAGAGAAGAAGAAGAGGAGGAGGAGGAAGAGGAGGAAAAGAAGGAGAAGATGAAGAAGAAGGAGGAGGAAAGTGAAGTAAAAGGGTTTAAAAGACTATTCCCAGAAACAAGAAGGTAAAAGTTCAAATTCCTCTCACAAAAATGTTTGTGTGTATAGATTGTATGGCGAGCCATACTTGTGTTATCATAAGCATAGGAAATTTCCAGCATAGAAACTCCTTATTAATACATATCAACAACTTATCTGTAACTTAGAGTGTATAGGTGTAAAAAACACAAAGGCAAAATGATTTGATCATGATGATACAGCCAATATAGATCAGAGGCAGAACTTGAAATCAGGTCTTCTTTATTTCTGGGCTGGGATGGTACAGTAGATGTGTGTGTATATACATGTGTGTATGGAAAGATAAAAATATGGAGATAAAGATAATAATAACAACTAATATTTATATAGAACCTACTATGTACCAGGTACTATGCTTAGTCCTTTACAGTTATCATCTCATTTGTTCCTCACAGCAACCCTGAGAGTTAAGTGCTATTATTATCTCCATTTTACAGATGAGGAAAAAGGCAAACAAAGTTTAGGTGACTTGCCCAACTAGTAAACTCAGGTCTTCCTGACTTCAGGACCCACACTCTATGCATAAAATTATCTAGTTGCCCTAGATAAATTAGGTAGATAATTCTCCAATAAATCTGTGAACTTAAATATGAGTTTTCGGGGGGCAGAGCCAAGATGGCGGAGAAGAAACACACTACTCAGTGAACGTCCTCACTCCCTCACAACCAATTAGATAAATTAAGTCTCAAAATTAGCTCAGGACTGACAGATACCACAAGGACTGGAAGCACGACTTACCAGCTGAAGAGAATCTGGAGTTTCAACAGGAAAGGTCAGTTCTCAGGGGAGGAATAAGAAAGACCAGCACAGACGGTGGGGTAGGGGCAAACTGCGCCCATTGCGCTGGGAGGGGCTCTGGGATCAGAGAAGCCACTGAGGTAAAGGAATCTGGCACAGGCTGTTAGCTCTTCTCTGCTAATTATTTAGCAGTTCAGAAGAGAAAGCCAAAATATTTTAAAACTCAGATTAGATTTCCCCCCTCCCCCCCACCCTGGGGGTGACTCGGCAGACTCGGCACCAGGGGGTGTGGCCTCAGCTACCTCCTGAGAATAGTTAAGAGACTGACAAGTGGGTGGATACGGCCCAAGGCAACACACACTGCCTAGCTTAGCTGGAGGGAGTGGAACTCAGCTCCAGGAAGTCCCAGAGAAGCGGAACCTTTGAACTAGGGACCGCGGTTTCTGGCAGACACTTCCAGTTTGAGCGCAGGGGCTTCTTACGTCACCTGCTGCAGACATTCACTCCCCACCCGGACACATAGACTGGGCTTCCTGCTGTCTTCACTATTCTACGCCCTCGAAGCACAGTAGTGCTAATCACCTCTGAGGCGCTTCCAGGGAGGGGGTGGGGAACTCTCTCCCAGAGCTCTCTCTTAGCGCGGGCGCAGGGGCCGCTGCATCCATCCGGTCTGGGAGGAAGCTGGTAAAGAAGTAAATAATTTCCTACCCCAGGGACAGACCCCAAAACATTTTTTAAGTATGAGCAAAAAAGCTAGAAAAACTATAGATTCCTTCTATACAGAGAAAGAGCGGGTACCCAACCCCGAGGAAGTTAACAGCAAAGATTCAGAAGATAACAACCTAAAGGGGAACGATTCCTGCCCCCCATCACATAACTCTCTCCTAGAAGAAGCTCTTAAGAAATTGAGGGAGATCGAAGAAAAATGGGGCAAGGAAAGAGAAGTTATGATAGAGAATAACAACGTCCTGAAATTGGAGTTGGAAAAAATAAAGAATTCACAGGAGATGCAGGGAAACAAAATTAGTGAATTAGAAAAGGTTAAAAAAACACAGGAAAGTAGGATTTCTGAATTGGAAAAGATAAAAAAGTCTCAAGAAAATAGAATTTCTGAATTGGAAAAAGAAAATAATTCTCAAAAAAAAAAAATTAGGGAAATGGAAAAAAATTCAATAGAGCAAAATAATTCATTTAAAAATGAAATTGGGCATTTACAAAAAGAACTAAAAACTGTGAAAGAAGAAAATAACTCCTTAAAAGTCAGGATGGAACAAATAGAAATGAATGATTCACAGAGAACCCAAGAATCAGTCAAACAAAACAAAAAAAATGAGAAGCTGGAGAACAACGTCAAATACTTACTGGGAAAATCTATAGACCTGGAAAATAGATCTAGGAGAGATAATCTGCGGATTATTGGACTTCCAGAAAACTATGACCAAAAAAAGAGCCTAGATTCTATTTTACAGGAAATTATCAAAGAGAACTGTCCAGAGATAATAGAAACAGAAGGGAAAGTAGATGTGGAAAGAATTCATCGAACTCCTTCTGAAATAGACCCTAAAAAAAGAACACCACGGAATATTGTGGCTAAGCTGCAGAATTACCACACAAAGGAGAAAATCCTGCAAGCAGCTAGAAAAAAACAATTTAAATACCAAGGTGCCACAATAAGGGTCACCCAAGATCTGGCTGCCTCCACATTAAAAGATAGAAGGGCCTGGAACCTGATATTCCGTAAGGCAAAAGATCAAGGACTGCAACCAAGAATGAACTACCCAGCTAAGTTTAGCATCTTTTTCCACGGAAGAAGATGGTCATTCAATGAAACAGAGGAATTCTATATGTTTCTAAGAAAAAAACCAGACTTAAACAAAAAATTTGATCTACATCCACAAGACTGAAGAGAAACAGAAAAAGGTACACAGAACCCTTGAGAACTGTAACTCTGTTGTGGGTATATAAAAAATACTCAAGGATAATTTGATTTTACTGATATAAAAGAAAAAAAGGGGGGTGTAGTAAAGGGAAGGAGGTCGGTTCAGAAAAAGGGGAAGGAGTGATAAAAAGAGGGAAACTACATCCCAGGAAGAGACATAGAAAATACACCATATCTGAGGGAACTTAGTGAGGGGGAGAATCATTGTGTGAATCTTACTCTCATCAGAAGAGGCTCAAAGAGTAAATAATTAACATATTTGTTTTTCAGAGAAATTTCTCTCACCTCATTAAAAGGGGGGAGAGGAAAAAGGAAAAGGAAAAGGGGAATAAGTGAAGGGACTTGGAGGGAGGGGGGAGGGATCCTAAAAAAAAAAAAAAAAAAAAAAAAAAAAAAGAGGGAGGGTTGCGCGTCACAAGGGGGGTCTGTAAATTAAATAACGGGGAGGGGGATCAGGGGGGTCAAGGGAAAAAAGCATAATCTGGGGATAATACGATGGCAGGAAATACAGAATTAGTAATTTTAACTGTAAATGTAAATGGGATGAACGATCCCATCAAACGGAGACGGATAGTAGATTGGATCAAAAAGCAGAACCCTACAATATGTTGCCTACAGGAAACACACTTAAAGCAGGGAGATACATACAGAGTAAAGGTAAAAGGTTGGAACAGAGCCTATTATGCTTCAGGTAAAGCCAAAAAAGCAGGGGTAGCTATCCTTATCTCAGATCAAGCAAAAGCAGAAGTAGATCTCGTTAAAAAAGATAAGGAAGGAAACTATATCCTGCTGAAAGGTAGCATAAATAATGAAGCCATATCAATACTAAACATATATGCACCAAGTGGTATAGCATCTAACTTTCTAAAGGAAAAGTTAAGAGAACTGCAAGAAGAAATAGACAGTAAAACTATAATAGTGGGAGATCTCAACCTTGCACTCTCAGATTTAGACAAATCAAACCACAAAACAAACAAGAAAGAAATTAAAAAAGTAAATAGAACATTAGAAAAACTAGGTATGATAGACCTTTGGAGAAAACTGAATGGCAATAGGAAGGAATATACTTTCTTCTCAGCAGTTCATGGATCCTATACAAAAATTGACCATATACTAGGACATAAAGATCTCAAAATTAAATGTAGGAAGGCAGAAATAATAAATGCCTTCTTCTCAGATCACAATGCAATAAAAGCTACATTCAGTAAAAAGTTAGGGGTAAATAGACCAAAAAGTAATTGGAAACTGAATAATCTCATCTTAAAGAATGACTGGGTGAAAGAGCAAATTATAGAAACAATTAACAATTTCACCCAAGATAATGATAATGATGAGACATCATATCAAAATCTTTGGGATGCAGCTAAAGCGGTAATAAGGGGAAATTTTATATCTTTAGAGGCTTATTTGAAGAAAATTGAGAAAGAGAAGATTAACGAATTGGGCTTACAACTTAAAAGGCTAGAAAAAGACCAAATTATAAACCCCCAACCAAAAATTAAACTCGAAATACAAAAATTAAAAGGAGAAATCAATAAAATTGAAAGTAAAAAAACTATTGAATTAATAAATAAAACCAAGAGTTGGTTTTATGAAAAAGCCAATAAAATAGATAAACCTTTGGTAAATTTGATCAAAAAAAAGAAAGAGGAAAATCAAATTGATAGTCTTACAAATGAAAAGGGGGATCTTTCCACCAATGAAGAGGAAATTAGAGAAATAATAAGGAGTTACTTTGCCCAACTTTATGCCAATAAATTTGATAACTTAAGTGAAATGGATGACTTCCTCCAAAAATATAGGCTCCCTAGATTAACAGAGGAGGAGATAAATTGCTTAAATAGTCCCATTTCAGAAAAAGAAATAGAACAAGCTATTAATCAACTCCCCAGGAAAAAATCCCCAGGGCCAGATGGATTCACATGTGAATTCTACCAAACATTTAAAGAACAATTAGCCCCAATGTTATATAAATTATTTGGAAAAATAGGGGATGAAGGAGTCCTACCAAATTCCTTTTATGACACAGACATGGTACTGATACCTAAACCTGGTAGATCGAAAACTGAGAAAGAAAATTATAGACCAATCTCCTTAATGAATATTGATGCTAAAATCTTAAATAAGATATTAGCAAAAAGACTTCAGAAAATCATCTCCAAGATAATACACTATGATCAAGTAGGATTTATTCCAGGAATGCAGGGCTGGTTTAATATTAGGAAAACTATTAATATAATTGACCATATTAATAATCAAATTAATAAGAACCATATGATCATCTCAATAGATGCAGAAAAAGCATTTGACAAAATCCAACATCCATTCCTACTAAAAACTCTTGAGAGTATAGGAATAAATGGATTATTCCTTAGAATAATCAGGAGTATATATTTAAGACCGTCAGTAAGCATAATATGCAATAGAAATAAACTGCAACCTTTCCCAGTAAGATCAGGAGTGAAACAAGGTTGCCCACTATCACCATTACTATTCAATATAGTACTAGAAACGCTAGCCTCGGCAATAAGAGCCGAGAAAGAGATTCAAGGAATTAGAGTAGGAAATGAGGAAATTAAACTATCACTTTTTGCAGATGACATGATGGTATACTTAGAGAACCCCAAAGACTCTGCTAAAAAGCTACTAGAAATAATTCAAAATTTCAGCAAAGTGGCAGGATACAAAATAAATCCACATAAATCCTCGGCATTTTTATATATCACTAACAAAATGCAACAGCAAGAGATACAAAGAGAAATTCCATTCCAAACAAATGTTGATAGTATAAAATATTTGGGAATCCATCTACCAAAGAAAAGTCAGGAATTATATGAGAAAAATTACAAAACACTTGCCACAAAAATAAAATCAGACTTAAATAATTGGAAAGACATTCAGTGCTCTTGGATAGGCCGAGCGAATATAATAAAGATGACAATACTCCCCAAACTAATCTATTTATTTAGTGCTATACCAATCAGACTCCCAAGAAACTATTTTAATGACCTAGAAAAAATAACAACAAAATTCATATGGAAGAATAAAAGGTCAAGAATTGCAAGGGAACTAATGAAAAAAAACTCAGAGGAAGGTGGTCTAAGTGTACCTGATCTAAAGCTATATTATATAGCAGCAGTCACCAAAACCATTTGGTATTGGCTAAGAAATAGACCGGTAGATCAGTGGAACAGATTAGATACAAAGGACAAAAAAGGGTACATCTATAGCAATCTAATCTTTGACAAACCCAAAGATTCCAACATTAGGGATAAAAATTCATTATTCGGAAAAAACTGTTGGGAAAACTGGAAATTAGTATGGCAGAAATTAGATATGGATCCACACTTAACACCATATACCAAGATAAGATCAAAATGGGTCCATGATTTAGGCATAAAGAGGGAGATAATAAATAGATTAGAGGAACAGAGGATAATCTACCTCTCAGACTTGTGGAGGAGGAAGGAATTTATGACCAGAGGAGAACTAGAGATCATTATTGATCACAAAATAGAAGATTTTGATTACATCAAACTAAAAAGTTTCTGTACAAATAATACTAATGCAAACAAGATTAGAAGGGAAGTAACAAATTGGGAAAATATTTTTAAAAACAAAGGTTCTGACAAAGGTCTCATTTCCAAAATATATAGAGAACTGACCATAATTTATAAGAAACCAAACCATTCTCCAATTGATAAATGGTCAAAGGATATGAACAGACAATTCTCAGAGGAAGAAATTGAAACTATATCCACTCACATGAAAGAGTGTTCCAAATCACTACTGATCAGAGAAATGCAAATTAAGACCACTCTGAGATACCACTACACACCTGTCAGATTGGCTAAGATGACAGGAACAAATAATGACAAATGTTGGAGGGGATGTGGGGAAATTGGGACACTAATACATTGCTGGTGGAGTTGTGAAAGAATCCAGCCATTCTGGAGAGCAATCTGGAATTATGCCCAAAAAGTTATCAAACTGTGCATACCCTTTGACCCAGCAGCGCTACTACTGGGATTATATCCCAAAGAAATACTAAAGAGCGGAAAGAGACATATATGTGCCAAAATGTTTGTGGCAGCTCTTTTTGTTGTAGCTAGAAACTGGAAGATGAATGGATGTCCATCAGTTGGAGAATGGTTGGGTAAATTGTGGTATATGAAAGTTATGGAATATTATTGCTCAGTAAGAAATGACCAGCAGGAGGAATACAGAGAGGGTTGGAGAGACTTAAATCAACTGATGCTGAGTGAAATGAGCAGAACCAGAAGATCACTGTATACTTCAACAACGATACTGTATGAGGATGTATTCTGATGGAAGTGGAAATCTTCAACATAAAGAAGATCCAACTCACTTCCAGTTGATCAATGATGGACAGAGGTAGATACACCCAGAGAAGAAACACTGGGAGGGGAATGTAAATTGTTAGCACTAATATCTGTCTGCCCAGGTTGCATGTACCTTCGGATTCTAATGTTTATTGTGCAACAAGAAAATGATATTCACACACATGTATTGTACTTAGACTATATTGTAACACATGTAAAATGTATGGTATTGCCTGTCGTCGGGGGGAGGGAATAGAGGGAGGGGGGGTAATTTGGAAAAATGAATACAAGGGATAATATTATAAAATATATATATATATATATATATAATAAAAAAAATTAAAAAAAAAAAAATATGAGTTTTCCTTCCAGCAATATTGATTATATCCCATCCATGCCTGCCCACACTATGCAACTTGATCCATGACCAACTATAAGTTCACCACAGAGGGTGACCTCAATGTAAAGGGGGCCTTCAGTGAGAGACAGATTGATAGATGATAGATGATAAAGATGGTAGAAAAAAATGGATAGACTATGGATAGATGGATAGATAGATGTGTGTTTGTGTTTGTAGAGAGAGAGTGAGAGAATTGACAGAGATAATAGATTATATAGATGGGCAGAAAAATATTTTAAAGTATATACACATGTGCATTCATATGTATTTTTATATTGTGTATATATACATATGTGTGAATATATATTATACACACACATACACACACACACGTGTATGTGTTTTTCCCTGGAATAGATGATCTCTAAGATCTGTCAATTCTAAATTTTACAATTTAAAAAAATGCCAAAGTTCAACCTTATAACATCATTTACAAGCAAGCAATAAAGACCCCAAGGCAGCTCTATTCCATCTATTAACATCTCCCATGGTACTTATTCTGCTGCAAAATAAGAATTTTACCACTCCCTGGCTTCTCTAAGACTGCACATAATCACAACAGCTGATATTTCCATTACAGTTTATAGTTTACAAAGCATTTCCATCACAACAACCTCAGCCAGCAAATAGTGTAAATATTATTATTCCCATTTTACAGATGAAGAAAGGAGAGAGTGTGATTTGACTATCAACTAGCTAGTCAAGACTTTTTCATTTTTTTATTCTACATTTAATGTAGAATATAGAATACATTCTCTCTCTAATAAGAGAGAATATTTCCATATATAAAATAAAATTTAAAAGAATAGTATATATGAAACAGAGAACCTCTTATATCCAGCTTGCTTTTTTCAGGTATGTAATAGTAGCTAGAAAGCATATAGAGTTTTAAGGTTTGCAAAGCATGGTAGATATTATTTTATTTGATCTTCATAACTCTGTGAAGTAGATGTCATTATCATCTCTCTTTAATAAATGAAGAAATTGAGAGCAAGAAAAGTAAATGATTTTCCAGAGCAGGTGGTAAGAATTTGCATGGGATTGATCTCAGGACTTTCTGACTCCAAGTTCTGATTCTTCATTGCTCCATCTATATACATACTAATAATAGGTTACCCCAAAATCTGACCTGCATGTTTGTGTAATCTTCTGAACATTTTTGTTTTCTCCTATAAGTTTTTTAAACACTGCAATGACATCATCATTTTTAAACTAACTTTATACTACATTTTTCTTATTTTTTTTTCCTTTTTTAAATCTTTCCCTCTCTTTACCACATTGAGAAATTTACAAGAAATAAATAAATAAATCTCTTAACAATCTATACAAAGTCTAGCAAAGTAAATTTCCATGTGGTCATGACTAAAAATATTTCTTCCTATATTTTAACTTTGTTTCCTTTCAAGAGGTGAGCACTTTGTTTCATCTTGATTCTTTTAAACTTGTGATTTATCATTGTATTAATGAGAGTTTAAACTCTTTCAAAGTTATTTTCCCTGTAATTTTATCATCATATAAATAATTCTCCTAGTTCTACTCACTTTGCTCATCCCAGAGGTCTTCCCAGATTCCTCTGGAACTATCCAGGTCATCATTTTGTATCTCATAATAATATTCTATTACATGGATATGACATAATTATTTAGTCTTCAGAAGACAGCTCCTTAGTTACTAATTTTTGGCTATCATTCAAAGTCATTATAAATATTTTTATGTATAAGTACTTTTACTATTTCTTTTATTTCTTTGGGGATATAAGTCTGTCGTGATATGGCTGGGTCAGCTTAATAATTTTTTTGGACATAGTTCAAATTGCTTTTCAGATTGGCTGGTCCAATTGACAGACATATCAATAGTGCACTCCTGTATTTATTTTCCAATAGCCCCTTCAACATTTGTCATCATCTTCTATCATCTTTGTCAGTGCGTAGGTATAAGAATGTCAAAGATGGTTTAATTTGCCTTTCTCTAATTAGTAGTCATTTAAAATATCTTTGCATATATCACTTAGTCTTATAAATTTGAATCTATTCCATATTTATTTTAGATATCAAACCTTTATTAGAAAAATGTGCTATTGAGACATTAATGTCTCACAAAAATGTGCTAAATGAGACATTACCTGTCTCAATTGTAATTTTAACTATATTAGATGTGTTCATACAAAAACTTTTAAATATAATTATTTATTATTAAATATAATTAAATATAATTTACAATTAAATTTATCCATTTTATGGGAAGTCTCTCTACCCAAAGAGATAAAATGTAATTGCTTCCTTATACTTCTAATTATTTATAGTGTGATTTTTGACATTTATGTCACTTGTGAAATGTGGGTCTATACCTACTATCTTCCAAGTTGCTATCTAGACTTCTCAGCAATTTTTGTCTTTTCCTTAGTAAGTAGGGTCTTCGGAATGATCAAACACTATGTTACTGTGTTTATTTGTTTCTGTGAATTACGTACTTCACATATTCCAGTGACAGATTTCTCTTTTTTAAATTAATATTAAAGTTGCATGAAAACTACTTTTAGGACAATTTGACGTATGCTACTTATAGATCCTCTTTCTTCTCACATTTTATTTCAAAGAAACCAGCAGATTTTTGACCTTTTGTTCTTCCACATGAATTTTGTTACAATATTTCTAGCTCTATAAAACACTCCTTAAGCAGTTTGATTTGTAGAAGACTGAATAAGTAAGTTAATTTGAGTAGCATAATCCTTTTTATTTTATGGGCTCAACCTACCCACCAATAATTAATGCTTTTTTAATTATTTAGGTCTGTCTTTCTGCAAAGAGTGTTTTTTACAGTTGGATTCATTAGGTTTCTGTGTGAGTCTTGGTAGGTACAATCCCACATACGGTGTAATTTTTGTAGTTATTTTAAAATAGAATTTCTTTTTCTAACTTCCTAGAGGATCTACATTTAACTTTCCTGGTTTAAAATGGAAACTTTGACAAAGATGGCTGCATGAAAGGCGCTTCTTTTAAAACAGCAATTATCTAAAAAGCATTCTAAGATCAAATAATGATAAAAACACTCAAAGAAAGAGAAGCTTGGGGCAGGTAGGTGGTGCAGTGGATAGAGCACCAGCCTTGAATTCAGGAGGACCCGAGTTCAAATCTGGACTCAGACACTTAACACTTCCCAGCTGTGTAACCCCTGGGCAATCACTTAATCCCAAATGCCTCAGGGGAAAAAAAAGAAAGAGAAGCTTCAATAAATTGTTTCCTCTATCACAGACCTGAACCAAAAACTAGCCAAAGTTGCAAACATTAGAAGTATCTTGCCAAAGAAATACAGTCTTCCCCCTATAGTACAGTACCTCTTCTTATATAGGAGCTAATCCACTTTATACTTTGTTATCATGATTTTTAGGGTTTCTTGAAAAAAAAAATTCAAAAGTGTTGGTATCACACACTTGTAGAATCAAGACTTCATTGGCTTTTCTATGTATAGATTCTATTTACCTTTCTTCTATTCCAAAAAGCTAACTTATCTATTCCTTTCAGCTTTCTGTTATCTGCAAATGAAAAGTCTGTGGAAATGATCCAGAGAACAGACCAATTGTGATTTTAGTCCTAGAAGGAAATATAGTAATATATACAGGGAGAAAGGTGGGGCAAAAAGAAAGGGTACCAGAGTGAGAGGATCCTTTGGGTGACAACTCTGAGGTGAATTTGATGCAAGTCAGTAGAAGAACATGAGGTAAGGTGTGCTCTCCTAAGTGTCAGTGGTCTGGAACAAAGTCTCATTTATCCCCCTTGTAAGTTAAAGCTTGACCTCTTTTCTTCTTTAGGTCCCCAACTCCCATTTATAAGAACCTCTGTACAAAAATTAGAGACAGAGCCCTTTTGGAATGATCTGGAAGACAGCCCTGAGGTAGCAAAAACTGGGAAAGGAAAGTATACTGGGGACTCTGAAGAGTGGAGAGAGCTTCCTTCAAACCTGTTTACCACACTACATTCCTCTAAATATACTCATCCCTAGGTTAAAAACCCTTCTAATTATATTAGGAACAGTCTAAATAAGAAGCCTTTAATAAAGGTAAAAACACACGGCCCCATTTAATCTACACGTGCAGAATATATTAATATGATTTTAAATGTATGAGCCAGATATAAAGAGCATTTCAAAAAATCACAAGCAGTGCTTTGTGGTGAATTAGAGGCTATTACCATGAACTTGGGCCTTTAAAACACAAACACTCAGGTGGAGACACGAGCACATGCTCACCAAAATGGTGAGAACAACCAGCACCTCATAGTACAGCCTTGTCCTCCTGAGGTTTTAAGGAATGGGAGCCAGGCTGGGTTTTGGATCTGAAACCGAGGTGGAGTGGGAAGCATTGCCCTGGAATCATTTAAGACAGGGTAATTCAGTGGCGACCAAATGGACAGCTATGTTTGGGTCCAGATAACACCGAGTGAGCTTGAGCAAGCTCCTCGCCTTCTAAATCTGAGAACTTTCCTGCCTCTTCTCACTCTCCCAGGTGAGGGGGAAATCCCTCAATTAATCCAGTGCACTCTTTAAAACAATAATGCACATTTGTCATAAAAGCTGATGAGTCTATAATGCTTCAGAGCTTGCAAAGGGAGGAAGACTTGGATACCTGGTCAACTCTAATACTAATTTAACCTCTTGGTACTTCTAAGATTCCCCAGGATTGATTTACTAGGTCACAAACAGTTTTCAATTTTCAATGATGAAGGGAGTTCCCTACAAAGGCATCACATGCTCTTCAAATGTTTGCATAAACTTTGCTGATCACTTTTCATACATCATTAAAATCTTACAAAAATTATGGGAAGTAAATAGAACAAATGTTATTGGTTTCATAATTGGGGATGGGATTGGATCTGTGATTTCAATCAATCAAGAGGCATTTATTAAAAGCTTACTGTGTGTTAAACATTGTGACTAAAAGGGGTTGGGAAGAGATTTAAGAGAAAAGCAAAGGGAGGAAAAAAAACACATTAAACAGTTCCTGTCCTGAAGGATCTTGCATTCTTTAGGGGAAAATGTTTAAACTGATACAGAGTCAAAGTGCTAAGAGTTGAAGGTGGGGGGAAAGAGCAGAACCCCCCTTTTTGGGGGTGTTTTTTCAAGTTTAGTTTAATTTAGTAAGGATACACTCTACCAATATGGGGAGCATTGGATAGAGCACAAACCCTGAAGTCAAAAAGATCTAAATTCAAATGTGACCTCAGATACTTACTAGCTGTGTGACAGTGGACAAATCATTGTTTGCTTCAGCTTCCTTCAAGTGAACTGGAGAAGGAAATGGTAAACCACCTCAGTATCTTTGCCAAACAAAAACAAAAACAAAAACAAAACCCAAAAAAACTCTAAATAGGGTCATGGAAAGTGGAACACGACTGAAACAACTGAACACAACACTTTGCCGTAATTTACAGTTTTGCTGTGTTGCCTGTTATTGATAGATTAAGTGGCTTACCCAAGGTCACACAGCTAAGAAGCAACAGAGAGAAGACTTAAATCCAGATTGTCCCATGCCAGCTTTCTTTCCACTATATTGCAGTGCTCTCATCTGCCCGTCTCATCTTTACAAAGCACTCTGCATCCCTTCTCACATCTGAACCCCACAAAAATAGCATGAAGTGTGCCCTCTGAATAATGTTATTCCCATTTTATAGATGAGAAAATGAAATCAATTGTGAGATATAGGAAGCACTGGCACAAGACTATTCAGCATGCCTACGTCAAAGAAAGCGCTGTGCTCCGAGCAAAGCAGAATTGCAGCAGCTCAGAAGATGTACAATTTTAAAGACATGGCCATTCCAAGTGTTCATATGGACTGTTTGTGTTCGGTGGTAGAACCTTCTGAGCTCATGTTGGTCCCATTAGCCACAGTCTGACAGACTGTTTCCAGCACAATGATGACATTTTGATCCTTTTTTAACAAAAATCAAATATAAAAAAATTAGTACTCAGAGGGTTTACTTGACTTGCCCCCAGGAAAATAAGTGACTGACCAAAGTCTCAAAGATAAGTGACAGAGTTAAATCTGAATCCTGGTCTTTCTGCCTCCTAAACTTGTACTCTTACCACTTTACTACCTGGTTAGTACCTTTTAGAAGAAAAGGAATGTGAAATAAGGAATGTGATAATGGAAAGGAGAAAGGCTTGAGTTCTATCCATGACTTAGTTACATCTACTCTCTGTGCCTCAGTTTCCTTGATTTAAAAGGACAAGGCTGGACAAGATGATTTCTGATATCCTTTCTGGGTCCCAGAAACTTTTCATTGGCTATATGATTTATTATTCTAAGCAATGTTGCTTTCCTGACTAATTCAGGCAGGCTCCAATGTGAAAGGCGAAAATCTACCAAGATATGAGGGGTTTGTTCCCCTGGGGCTTGGTTTGGCTCAGTGCTATGATTGAAGCTGGTTTATTCCTGTCTTTGTTTATATTGACTGCATTTTATGATGCTTTGGTAGTTGCCAGTAAAATATTTATTTAGCAGTGAAAACACTCTGCAAATGATTTTCCTCTCCCAGAGGGAACAATTTCTCCACCTGCTAAAATGACCCAGAGCTGTTTTTATGCCAAGCAATCATATATTGATAAACCCTCTCTCCTGGCAAGAGTGCATATGAATGCCCTGTGTCAGCTAGGCCAAATCCACAAAGCTAATATTTATTAGAAGAGCATGTTATCAGAAAGATCGGATCTCTATTTTCAGCTGCTGTAGCCACCCCTAAGAAGAAACACATTTTTTTTTAATTTCAAAATATTTCTGTTTAAGGCCATTTCTACATGATGCCCAGTGTCAGGGGGGAAAGTGAAAAATTCAGTCAGGCATCCAGATGTTTCTAAATAACCAGATGTTTGGCATCATTTAGACCAAACATGGAGGGATTTGATTGAATTTTTTTTTTACTCTTCATCCCAATAGACTGTTGTATTCAGATATGGCCCGTAGCTATTTGCAGTTGAACTTGACAAGGTCTGTCCCTGGAGATATTCTGGCTTGGCTATGACACTAACAACCTCTCAGTCTTTGAAAGAATATCCTCATTTTATTTCATTAACCATGCCCCTGATCATTTCCAACTTCCTTCTCCATCCTCTTCCTTACCCTTTACAACCCTCTTGCTCTGTATGTACAGTTCTTAGAAGCTGAGCTCTTTTATTTCATTTCCACTGTTTCTGTTGGAAACAAACAGGACAGGACAAGACATGTCAAGGATGACAGGGACCAAGACACTAAACAGACACTTGATGGAGGGCAGGAGACGATGAAGGTAGTGGTCGGGGGAATAAAGAATGGAGGAGATCAGAGAGTAATAGAAGGAAGCAATTTTATATTGAGTAGCTCCTTTCTAATTTTAAAAATCTGGAGAAATATGATCTTGCATACTAAACTTGTGATATTTGATCATGATCTCTCAAGGATTTGAGAGGCAGTGAGATAGAGCCGAAACAAAGAATACAGTCTGGCAGCCAGGACACCGGGTTCTAGCACTGTCAAACTCACTTTATGTCCTGGAATAAATGGCTCGACATCTCTGGTTCTCAGTTTCCTCATTTGAAAAATGAAAGGATAGGAATGAATTACCTTTAATATTTCTTTGAGCTCTAGCATTCTATGATTCTGTTTTCTCATGTTAAAGACAACCTCCAGTTAAATATTCCATGGACTTTTCGCTATGACCAGAAAGAGTTCTTGGTTATGACATGAAGTCATTAGAGACACATGTTGTCTTATACATGTATTTACAAGATAGCATGTTTTCAAGTTTAAAATCACGTGGAGATATGTGCTGTACCATGCAGTACACAGCAAACAGAAATGGAGTCAGGAAATTCAAATCCAGTCTCAGACACTTACTAGCTATGTTAACCTGGGCAAGTGATTTAACCTCTACCTCAGTTTCCTCCTCTCTAAAATGAGGATAATCCCCATTTAGCACCTACTTCCAATATAATCCAATAAACATTTATTAAGTGCCTATTATATGCCAGGCACTGTGCTAAGTACTGGGAAACTAATAAAAAGAAACACAGTCCTGCCCCCATTACAATCTAATGGGGGAAGACAAGACACAAAAAGATGCAGGAAAGGGGGAGGGGCAGGAACACCAGGGGTACCTGACAGGGATACCTTTTTTCCAGGAATTGAAAAAAAACAGGAGATACAGATGCAGAGTAGAATGAGCTTCAAAATCCTTCCTCTAAAGGAAGGCTTTGGGAGGAATTTGGTACTCTATTCTCCAGCCTTTCAATGAAAGGGGAGAAGAAACTAAGGGAGGTTCTGTCAGTCAAACTGCATATCTAATGAAATTAGAGACAGCATCAGAAGCCTAATGGAAGTGAGAATTCCTAGGATTGTTGTGAGGGGCAAATGAGATATTTATAAAGCACAATGCCTGACACATATCAATATCTGTTGTTGTTGCCAAAGAGCTACATAAATGTGAGTTTTACTATTAATATTAGGTGACACAAAAATTGAGTGAGATCTAGAATCTATCATCACTCAATCTACAAGCATTTGGTAAATACTTACTATTTTCCAAACTCTGGGCTAAGAAAGACTTCCCTGGAAAAAAATGGAAATGGAAATTATCAAAATTTGTATACGGGGAAGAAGATAATATCTTGAGTAACAGATTGGTTCACTGGAAAGAGTGCTGAACTTAGAATACCAGAATCCACATTCCAATTCCAGCATTCCTGTTTGTGACCAATATGTCTCTGGAAGTGTAGAGAATGCGTCATCATTAGTCCTTTGGGATTATTTTGGATCATTATTAAGAATAGTTAATCTTTCACAATTTTTCATTGAAGATTGCTGTTACTGTATACAACATCCTCCTGGTTCTGTTCACTTCATTATGCTGAAATCATACTGCTTATCATTTTCTGATAGTACAATAATATTCCATTGCAATTATATGCCACAATTTGTTTAAACATTCTCCAACTGATAGGCATCCTTTTAAGTTATAATCCTTATCCACCACAAAAAAAGGGGATATAAATATTTTTGTACAAATCTCTTATAATCTCTTTGGGATGCAAGCTTAGATTGGATTAAATGTTGGATTAAATGGTATGCACAGTTTGATAGCCCTTTGGGCATATTTCCAAATTGCTCTCCAAAATGGTTGGAATCAGTTCACAACTGCACCAACAGTGTCCTAATTTTCCCACATTCCCTCTAATATCCAATATTTTTCTTTTTTGTAATATAAGCCAGTTAGATAGCTAACCTCATTTCTTTTTAACAAGCTAGTTGGAATCACCATTGGGATCCACTTTTCATCTGGGAAGAGGTTAATTTCTATACCAGTTTTACATAGGACTCAGCCAGATAGAGTCCCCTACTCCAGTAATCCCTCAAATACATTAGGTTCACTGCCAAACGTATATTTCACCACTTTTCACTCTGAGTTCAGCCTTTTCATGGTTTAAGGTTCCTTATGCTGCTTTCTCTGCTCTAATTTCCTGAGTATATACATCTCTTCTGTTCTCCAGTATAGAGGAGAAGGTGATGAGAGAAGTTCCTAATTAGTTTGATGAGTTTGTAGGATAGGAACTTTTGTCTGGGCTGCAGAAGGCATTCATACTGTTCTCTAGTTTGCAAGATACGAGAAATTCATAACTGACTTTTAGTAAAAAGAGCTAACTCAAAAATGAATGAATGAAATTAACAAGGAGCCTACCCTTTCTACAATCTATAAAAGTGGGCTGCCAGTCCAATCTGACTTCTTTGAGTATTTTTCACATCTTCTTTCTTTGAAGAGAGGAAGGAAGGAAGGAAGGAAGGAAGGAAGGAAGGAAGGAAGGAAGGAAGGAAGGAAGGAAGGAAGGAAGGAAGGAAGGAAGGAAGGAAGGAAGGGAGAGAGAAAAGAAAGAAGAAAGGATTGATAGAGCTGTACTTACTAACATTTTAGAATTTTAATTAAAGGTCTTTTGTGAAGATTATTGAATATTTTTAAAAGCTGGATATTAAGATTACAGAGAAGTCTGAGAAGACTCATGAACGGATGCAAAGGAAAACAAGCAAAACCATGAAAAATATACTGATAACAACTACAACAACATCCATTCAGGGGAAAGAAAGAATGAAACTAAACATTCTGCAATTATAATGATCAATCTTGGCCCAAAGGAAGAAGAGAAAAAAAATTTTTTTCCTCTATTCTTTGTAGAAGTGGGAAGCTGTGTGTGTGCAATATTGCATATACTGTCAGACTTAGTTGATATGTCAGGCTTTTTAAAACTTTCCTTTCTTAATTTTTAATTCTCTGTTATTGGCTCTCTGGATAGGGGTAAAAGGAGGATGAGAGGAGGAGATGTGTTAGAATAAAGGTGATATAAAAATGATATTAATAAAAATGGTGGGAGTTTTGTTTTGAGATGATCATAAATTTAGGCTTAAAGAGACCTTAGAAGAAAGTCCAACTTTATAGATGAGAAACTGAGACCTAGAAATACTCAATGATTTGCCCAAAGTTGCATAGACAACAAGTAGCAAAACTGAGATACAGAAACGAATCCTTTCACTCTGAATCCAAAATTCTTTTTCTTTACTCTTGCTACTTCTAACTAATGGCTTCAGCCTGGACTACTCAAAGACACATCACATGGGCTCATGAGCTGTAGTGTTGTTTTTTTTGTTGTAGGGGGTTTGTTTTGTTTTGTTTTGTTTGTGGATGTTAATTCAGATCATATCTTGAATTTGCCATCTGAGAGCTCAGGCTATATTTACAAGAAAAAGACAGTATATAATTGCATATTAATATAATAGGACAAGATAATTGGAAGTATTTATAAAATAAATGCGCCCAATCTTAGATAAAGTGGTACCTAAACTTTTTAACCAAATCCCCATCTAAAATTATACAGACCAAGATGATGTCTTTTTTTAATAAAACATCTTCATCTGCCGAATTATTTGATGTAGCTCATTGGTCCATTCTTCCAATTCTGTTCTCTTTCTCAGTTAGGTAGATAGCACATGAAGATATGTTGACCTTATTGATTTCTGATCCAGATTATTACAAAAAGTGCTATTCAATCATTTATTCATTAAGCATTTGTTAATATTACGTGGCCACTCTGTGCCAGACAATGTCCTAGGCACCAGGGAAACAAAAACAAAAATGAAAACAGCCCCAGCCCTCAAGGAGCTTACATTTGATTGAGAGAAAACAACATATATTTAGAAAAATGAGGACAAAATACATAACAAGGTAGTTTGTAAGGAAAGGGACGAGTAACTAGAGGATCAGAACAGGCTTCCCACAGCACTTAAACTGAGCTTTGATGAAAGCTAGAAAATCTACAAGATAGAGTTAAGAAGCAGATGAATCCCAAGCATAAGGAGACAGCCTCTGCAAAGGAGATAGAAGGTAGCATGTCACATATGGGGGAAAGCAAGTAAGAGTTTGGCTAGAACATAAAGTTTGTAAGGAGATAATATTCACTAAGCATGAAAAGTTAGACTGAAACCAGATTGTGAAAAGCTTTAATTGACAAAGGGAGAAGTTTTATTTTCTCTTCCAGGTGATAGGAAGTTACTGGAGCTCAATGAGCAGAGGAGTGTTATAATTAAACCTGTGTTTTAAGAATATGAAATTGGGAGCAGCTAGGTGGTACAGTTGATAAGAGCACCAGCCCTGAAGTCAGGAAGACCTGAGTTCAAATCTGGTCTCAGACACTTAACACTTCCTAGCTGTGTGACCCTGGACAAGTCACTTAACCCCAATTGCCTCAGGGAAAAAAAAAGAAAAGAAAAAGAAAAAATATGAATTTAGCAGGCATGTGGATACTGAATTTAAATAGGAGAAAGACTATGAGAATAATTAGGAAGCTCTCAAAATAGTTTACATCAGAAATAATGAAAATCTAAACTAGAATGGTAGTCATATTAGGGAAGAGGAAGGGATAAATTCAAGATCTGTGAAGATAGACTTGACAAGACTTAGCAACTGATTGTATATAAGAAGTGAGGGATAAAAAAGAGTGTAGGAAAAACTCCACAAAAAAAACCCTTCCATTGCCAAAATTGGGCTATGGAAAGGATGGTGATCTCCTATCCAAATAGTAAAATTCAGAAGAATACTATGTATTAGAAGAAAATACAATGAATTCTGCTTTGAATGTGTTAAGTTTAAAATATATCAGTGACATCCACTTGATGTTGTGAATCAGAAGGCCAGATGAGAGACTAGAATTAAAAAGATATATCTGAGAGTAATCTGCATGGAAAGATAATTAAATCCATGGAATGTGACAAGATCAATGAGACAACATGTAGAAAAAAAGGAGTAAAAGATCCAGAATAAATTCCTATTGGTACCTTCATGCCTGGAGAGCAGGATAAGGAACCAGCAAAGGGAACCATTATAATATTTTCTCTTCTCCTTCGCCATTGAAGTATATCTGTCCATAGTTTGGGGATGCAAGAGGTAAGACTTCTAATTCGTGCAAACTGGGAAAAATAAATAAAAAAGAAGAGAGGCAAGAGAGAAAATATTCAGGGACAGAAGGAAAATTCAAGAGAAACAGCCCTCATCTTATACAGGAGAGATAGAACGTTCAAAATGAAGAGCTCTAGATGCAGAATCAGAGTTTCCTCTGGAAAGGGACTTCAACCATCCAAAACAACCTGAAAGGGAATCCACATAGAATTTATTTTGCCTAAAAAAACATTTTGCCTAAAAAACTTCTGGTGAGCAGGATCCTATTGCATCTCCCCATCACCACCAAACTCTCATATGTGAAAGAGCTTATTTCTGAGGTAGCTTATTTTGTATAACATTGTTAGAAAATTTTCCTGACATTGTGTCCAAATTTGTCTCTTTGAACCATCTATTTATCCTTCCCAGATCCGCCCTCTAGAATCCAAGTAGAATAAATTTAATCATTCTTCCATGTGACAATGTTTATTTAAATACTTGAAAACAACTTTCACATTTCCCTGAGATATCTCTTCTCTATGTTAAACATCCTCAGTTTCTTCAACAGATCCTCTTATGGCTTAAAGGCAAGATCTTTAATTATTCAGACTGACCTCTTCTAGAAACTCAGAAATCTATCAAAGTCCCTCTTAAATATGGTGCCCAGAACTAAGTACAACACTAAAGTCTACTGTCTGATGAGAACAGAGACAATCAACTCCTTGTTCCTGGAAGGCAGGCCCCAGTTAATGCAGCCAAAGATAGCATTAGCTTATACGACTTTCCAATACCATGCTGTTGATTCCCATTTAGATTGCAGCCCACCAAAATAAGCTCTCTAACCAAGTCTTCCTCATCTTCTACTGTGGAGCCAAATTTTAACCCAAGGACAAGCTTTTATATTTCTATTAAAATTAATCTTACAAGCTGAACCCAATGTTTTGGTTGGTTAATATATTTTTGACACTAATTCTGTCATTCACTGTTAGTTATACCTATCAGCTAGCTATGTATCATCTGAAAATTATATATCATCCGCCATCTATGCTTTTATTTAAGTTACTGATAGCAGTGTTAAACAGCACAGATAGAAACATAGGGGCTTCCAATGGAAAATATTCTCCACGTTGACAACGAATCATCAGTCCCTCTTTGGAACTGGCTATTCAGCCATTTCTGAATTAATCTAATGGTAATATTATCTAATTCACATCTCTTAGTCTTTCCTATAAAATAGAATAGGACAATTGATCAAATATTTAGCTGAAATCCAAAGTAAACTATAACTACTTAGCCTTTTATTGATCTATCCCATTAAAAAAGGAAATAAGCTTAGTCTGGCATGACCCATTCTTGATAAAGTCATGCCAGACTTTGGTAATCACATCTTTTCTGTGTGCACACTAACCACATCCTTAATAACACATGCTAGAATTTTGCCAGGAATCCAACTCAAAACTCACAGATCTATAGTTTTGCCAATTCCTTTCTCTTCCCTCCCTTTAAACAAAAATGACATTTGTTCTCCTCCAGTCCTTTATTATCTCTCCCATTCTCTAAAACTTTTCAAATGTCATGGGATAATTCGGCTAAAATCTTACAAGCACAATGCAAAGAGTGGTAGGCCTGGAATTGAGAAGGCCACATAGAACCCAGCCTCAGACACATAGTAGCTGTAGACCTTGGAAAGGTCAATTAACCTCAGTTTCTTTAACCTTAAAATGGGGATAATAATAGTACAGACATCCCTGGATTGATGTAAATATCAAATTTGGATAATTCATTTCAACTCTCTGGAAAACAATATTCTTATCTGTAAGATCAGAAATCAGACTAGATGATTCCTAAGGTCCTTTTTGGTTATAAATCTCATGTCTGCTTGCAGAAGAGGTTTCCCAGTCATATGTACCATAGAAAGAATGGGAGGCTTTGGGTTCAAATCTTGCTATCACTACCTATATGATCTTGGATTCATCACTTTACTTTTCTGGATTTCAATTTTCATTTTTAAAAAATTTTTAAATTTTCATTAAAAAAAAACTTGACTAAATATTCTCTTTAGTCCCTTTCCCTAAATTGGTGATATGGTGACACAATTGGCATTTCACAAAATCATAGATTTCCAGAATCAGGAGATTGCTTAATCCAATGCCTCTTCCCAAATTTTTAGTCCTTCACTATGATGTAGATGCTCTGTTTGAAGGAGACCAAAAGGTGAAGAATAGTAAAAAACATAAGGAGGGATTAGGGGCCCACTAGAGAAATACAGGCTATTCTGGGCTCCCTGGAGCCACAGGCTGGTGAAATGCCAGTGTTTTCTAAAGCAATTTCTCTCAACAAAG